>NC_092013.1:4641986-4914486 GCF_042242105.1 Pempheris klunzingeri
TCAGATTGCATAAGCAGTCTTTCTAAACTTGGTAATATAGGAATTATTTGCAGAGCTAGAAGGTGAACTACTGTAGCAGCGAGCTATCGACCAGCCAGGAATGTGCTCGGTCACGATATCTCTCCGAGCTTATTATTATTTTTTATTACTTAGCTGCTATCTCGGTCGCTAACAGAACTCTCTGTCTAATAACTGTCTCCAAACATCCCTTTTTGTAGAGCAGTTTATACTCTGACAGAGGATGGATGAATAACAAGTGAATGATGCAACACAGCTAACAGGCCACAACAGCAGCATCCTTCATTTAGTACTCTCCGGCTCTACGCTCCTTCAAAGGTCAGCACTCTCAGACAGCTTGCTACTGGTCATCAGCACGGATTTGCATGTCAACATCACTGATAGCTTCATTCCAGCAGAATGAATTGATTGACCTGGCCCGTAGCAGCAGAACTTCACTGTGTATTGATTTCAGTGAGAGGGCGTTCGGTTGCTTATGAATTCCATTTTTCATTTAAAAGCATGAACCTTTTATTCTTTTTACATATCTTGCTTTAAATCTGGCTCCGCAT
Source organism: Pempheris klunzingeri (assembly GCF_042242105.1). Classification (NCBI taxonomy): domain Eukaryota; kingdom Metazoa; phylum Chordata; class Actinopteri; order Acropomatiformes; family Pempheridae; genus Pempheris; species Pempheris klunzingeri. The sequence continues at coordinate 4,642,556 of NC_092013.1, forward strand.
CATGTCAGCCGCCTCAGGTGAATCATATACTTCACTTATCATCATGGCAACGCTGTCAAGATGCATGTCTGTCACATGAGATTCAGAACCTGACTTTCTCTGGTTCAAATGTTCAGATCAGGAAACAAAAAAAGATGATATCAAATCTGTGTTACACATGACATGTGGCAAAAATCAGAACCAGGAGGTTTCTCAGCTGCAGTGTGAATGTGCCCTTGTCTTTCCATTTGCTATCCTGGCTCTCTGTTCCCCCTGTCTGCCTGTTTCTGCCTGAACCTGTCACCTTTCTATCATTTTCTCAATGTCTCTTTCTCAGTCGACTGGTCTCCTTCACTGTCCTGTTTGAACCAATTTCCGTTCCTTCTCTGCTCTCTTTACCTTCTCCTCCCTCTCTCCTTCTCTTTTAACACCATCATTTTGTCCCTTCAGAACCTGGCTCTCCTCCTCCCAATCCCAGATGGATTAACATACATTACACATTTCACAGTGACTCTGTAATAAAAGACTGTATTCAGCTTGTTTCTCCGACAGCAGAAACCAGTATGCACATCTCCCCAAGGTCAGAACAGACCTGAATAGCCCACCTTAATTCATTTTGGGGGTGTGCCAGTACTTTGGCATGCCGTCTTTGCATCGCCTAGTGGCCCAGGTGTTGCTTTTAGATTACACTGTGTGCTCACGCAGGCAAATAGAAGGTCTGTAATCAGGTTAGCTGAATAAAGAGACACAGCTCCTCACCCTCTTTATAAAATTACAGCCATTGTCGACTCTCAGGACCATTTATCCCTGAGGCTCTCTGACGAGCAATGCGGAGCCGTGTGTGACTGTCCCTGGCTGTGAGTGTGTGATGGTAGACATGATGCCATTGCTGCTGTGGGTTCACTCAGGTTGGAAGTGACAGGACAGCAGGCCGCGGCAAAGGTGAGAACAGCAAGCTAAATTGCTATCACAACATGCAAAAGACACGCCATCAGACACCACGGCTCCGCACTAACCCGGACCCCTCGTCCTAGACAGGTCTCTCCGGGGACATTTGGCAGACAGCAGAGCATCTGCCATTATCCCCAAATTTAGTTAGGATTCCCTCGTTCTCCCATCACTGCTCCGTCTGTCTGGGTTATGCAATTGCCACAGCAATACACACACATATATATATCACAGTTCACACTGCTGCCTGTCTGTCTATTAGGGAAATCACTCAAACAAACTGGAGCAGTGCCATTTCACACCATGACCTCGCCACACACAGTCTAAAAATAATTAATAGTGTTGTAGGAGGACCAGACACACATCATTAACTTTCATCACGGTGTTTCTGTGGGTGAAAAAAAAAAAAACCTGAATCAATGAGAGATGCCTCATAAAATCACATCTGAGTACAATATCATGTGGAAACACACAAACCTTGTGAGAGTGAGGAATTGGAAATTATTGATATTGGCCCTGAGCTTGTTCTTTCATTTCCAAAATATATCGACGGTGAATTACTTGTTCTTAACCCTTTACTTAATCAGCATGTTTTTCACGATTGTGTGGAAAAACATGCAGCAAATGAAAAAAAACCTGCTGCGGCAAAACCAAAACAAATACATCGAGAGCAACAATAGAAACAATGCAAATATGTGCATATATTTGCAGCTGAGTGGAACAGTTCGATGTTTGACCCTAGATCAATAAAAAGGCAGGTAAAAAGGTACATACAGATGTTTAAAATGATACATACCTTTTATTATCTCTTCTTTACTCTGCGTAGGCACAGACTGGACATATTGTCCAGAGGTCGAATTAGCTTGAATGACATGAGGTGAGAAACTGCTTTGCTTTTAGTCTGAATACACTTTTAAAAGAAACGTCTACAAACACTTGATGAGTTGGAAATCCAATAGTGTTGGACCCCCGTGTGTTAAGAATGTGTGTTTAATGCCATGATGTCAATATCAGTTCCATATGGCTGATATTATTTTGTGGCTGGAGTTGCTTTCATTTCATTTATTGACTGCTGCCGCTGCGCATTGAAAGATTTCTCTTGGCTTTGCTTAAGAAAAAAAACAGAAAACCTTCTCTGAAAGTCTTTTCTGCTGCCATTTATTTACCCTTTCCATTCCCGTTCTCTTTGTCACATCTCACGAAAAAAGTGCGCGAGGTTGTGTGAGACGTGCGTCACTCAGCTGGAGACGGGCATCTGCAACAGTAAGCCTCATTAAATGTTCACGTTATGCCACAGATGTCCCGCAGCTCTCACCTTTTCTTACACACCTCGTGATCACATGAGCAGAGACCGCGGCGCTCAGAGGGGTTCGCTTTGTTTCTGGAAAATAAACTCTTTTTGCACATATGCATTCTTTTATTGTTTTGAGCATAAATGGTCACTTAATCAGCTGCAATAACACTATTGTTAAAGTCTGAAGGTCTCTATGCATTTTGTTATTGTTGTAAATACGTGCTGCATAAGGCATTTAGATTATGCATCATGAATTATGTACATAAGCACAAGATTTGTGAGCAAACACCAAACACCCAGAGCAGCTCAGTAATTGCCTTTATGTAATAAAACTTTCCCCCCCCCCCCCAAGTATTTCTTCTCCTTGTGTATGCAGTGACCCAAAGTTATCAACTGGCAACCAGACTGGATCAGGAATTTAAGATGAAAAACACAAATCAGCTTACTCACAATAACACAAAAGGGCTGCTGAATACAGAGAGGCGCTGTCAGCACTTTGCGCGGGGCAGCGGCGGGAAACGAGCTCCACTGACGGTGTAAATCATAGATCAGTTCATTAGCAAAATGGCACTGATGGATTTATATTGGGGTCAGAGCATTACGGAGCGCCCGGAGGATCCTGAGTCTCTTCTACAACCTTGTGAAATGTTTCGCCTCTCTATCCTTTTTTCGCTGAACATTTAAATTCTCTGTTCCACACCTCAGGCGCAAGCAGAGGAGAGGAGATTTACACCTAGAAAAAAAAAAGAAAAGCCAAGCCTGAATCTTTTGCCCATTCAAAGTTTATCATATAAGCCCAAAGCACAGCGCAAAGAAAAAGAACTCATGTAATGATGTTAATCCATATGTTCATTTAAAGACATTCATCCATTCTATAAGCACCTTTTCATTGACAACAACAGTGGTAGGTATACCACAACAAAACATTTTCAGTGCCTCAATAAATTGGGACGTGGCCAAAGGACGTCCACTCCTCTCCTTTCTGTGACTCTTCCAGTCTCTGTATCACTGTTCCAACCTCCTGATGACACTCTGTGACCCTCTAAGCTCAGTGAACACCTCCGTCTGAGGACTTCCTGTTTGAAGCCTCCAGTGTTGAGGTGCTGCTGATCAACTGTTAGGTGTCGTCTTGGTCTCATGATGTCAGAATGTGAACAGCAGGATGAGGAGGACTGTTTAAATACCAATTCTAACTGAAGCAGGAAATGTATTGGTGGATTCATGGATCAAACCTGTTGTGAATGTTGCTGTTAAGCTTCTTGTTAGAGAACAGCAACTTGTGCAGAAAGTACTGAGACACTGAACAGTTGGACATGTGCATTCAAAGGTTTAGAGAAGGTCACATTAAGTTCACCTGGAAAGGTTAGAATGCATTTTAGGTTCATCCTGAAATTTCACCTGAAAGCCGAATATCCCTAACTTTTTGTGAGTAGTGTGTGTATATATATATATATATATACACATATACACACACACCTTCCATTGCATTACATCATTGCCTCGTATTCTGTGTTTTATATTTATTCTCAATATATAAACTTTTATGTGTCTGATGTTTATTTTTCTATGTTTTTTCCCTGTTTCTACATATTTTCGTAACAGAGCTCCCAGCCAAAGAATCTCACACGAGCATGCTGCTTCAACCGGAGTGACAATAAGCATCTTGAAGGTTCCTTTTGAACACAGTGGTCTCATTTGCATTCTGTCACAGTGACGTTGTCTCTAATGTTGTCACATAATCTTCCACATTGATTCTCCATAAAAAGCCCATTAGTGACAAAACAATACTGTATCAAAGCCTAAACATATTCACAGATGTAACCAAGCAACGATCTGCGTGTGTGTGAACTGCCACTGTTAGTGTCATGAATCCGATTTCATAAAAGAGAGAGAGAGAGCTGTGCAGAGGCTGAGTGGGCAGCACTGTTGTCCAGGATGCTCTGGGCTCAGGAAGTTCTCGTGACGTTCCTCTTGCGCATATGCATCAACAATTTTCAAATTTCAAATTCAAATTTGGTTGAATATGTGCACTGTGATGGACCGGCAACAATTCAGTCTGCCTTTTGGCCGAAGCACGCTGATAAATGCCACAGAGGATCCTCAATAGGTGAATCAGCAGAGGCAGAGTGAATGAATAAAAGCCCCAGTCCTGATCATTTTACACAATCAATCATAATGTGCAGCTCATGCATAACAAGCCAGTTATGATGCAATTATGGAATATAGAATTGTTCATGAGTGATTTGTGCCCCAGTAAAAAAGCCTTTTTGTGTGTGTGTGTGTGTGTGTGTGAGTGAGTAGGCTGTGAGTCACAGAATACTCTCTCCTGCCTGTGCAAAGGTTTCTTTATTTTCTTGTCTGGCATGAATTACCTCTGCCTGGAGCCCTCTCTTTTGAAAGTCAAAAAGGGCAGTCATGTGGTGTGCAGAAACTCTTGAACAGAGCAGCTGCATTTCTATAACGAAACAAAGCATGCACGCCTTTGGTCTTTTGTCAATTAACTAGACTATTTATTTTACCCGTTACAGTTTCATGTGGGAACATGTTTAGTTATTTATAACACACCGTCATGTGTACATGCGAACACATCATGTGGTATCATTCACCCGCCCCGAGGAGACGCGTGTGTCATTGTCTCATCACAGCTGTCCAGTGATGACTGTCTGCTGATGGGCTGCCTCGACGGCGCTGCAGCTCTCGCTAGAGTATTTCTTTTGTGGAGGAGAAGCGACTGACCGCTGCCAGCTGAGAGCAACTTATTCCACACAAGGTCAAGCAAAGGTGAGACACCAGTCTCTCTGGCCCTGGTGTATAGGCTGCTTTACAACTGTATGGGAAGTGTATTCTGGGCTCTGCTCTCACTCCACCCAACTAGAATGAGTGTCACTCCCCTGAGAGGAGCTGTCGTGGGCAGGAAATGTGCTCTGAAAGGAGAAAGGCACAGTTTCCACAAGCACTGACCAGCAGCTGACACTCGGAACTGTGGAGACATGAATGGAAGCCAGAACTGGAGCAGCAAAAGGCAACGCCTCTTAATTAGAAAGGTTTAGCCGAGATGGTTTTTATCAAATCTTGCGGCAGGTGTTTATTAGACATGAGATTCTGTTCAGAGTTGAACACTCCCTCCTTCAGGACCTGGAAGAGCTACAGAATTACAATTACACACCTGGAGAACTCTGCGCCGGCAATCAGTAAACATGATTAAAAAACATTAAATATGAGGTGGTCCTCCATGAATCTTAATTTCTGAAACAGCAATGTGGTGGGATTCATTGTTTTTTTATTACTTTGGATGTTTCAAATTGCCATCACCATTATTACCACCATGTTATTTGCTCAGCTTCACATTTCAGCTTCTGTTCAAGATTATATTTAATGCAAGAAGCCAGTTTATTCATGCATTTAATGATGCACATATAAGATAAGTGTGTTGAAGAAGACAACATTTGAATTTGTTATTACTTAATTCAACACATATTTTTCCTACATAAAGTTTACTGTTATCAGCCTCAAACACACACAATGATTTAAAATACTCTTTAAAACAAAACAAACAAAAACAGGACTCCAAATATCCTAATAATGTTGGGATATGAGGTGTTTGATGGTAAACAGTTTATGTGTTATGGGGCTGGGAAGACGGTCACAATGTGCATTTGTTACAAGCTTCAGCAATTTAATATTGCACTTCCTTAAAGTTTGGTTTCTGCTAAACGTTTTAAATCTCAAGCCCCATCTGGGAATAATCTCTGATGACCTCACCAGGGTTATTTTCCACCAAAAAATGTTAAGCTCCATCAAGAACATTAGAAGACATACAACTGTTTTCACAGGTTAAATGCTGCTCCTCATTAAGAGTGAACATGTCTTCATGTGTACCATCTGGGCTGCTCAGAGAAGGAGCGCTTAAGTGTGTGGAAGAGGAATTATTAATGGTGGCAAATGATGAGGAAAAGTTAAAATTAATAGAAACTGTGGACATGCTGCTGCTTTTTAACAGATGGGGTTGAGGACAAAAATAACTGACATCTGTTTGCACACACTCATATCTATCGGGGTAGAGGGCAGGAAAACACAGTGCTCCTTACAGCCCTCCAGGTGGGGTTGGATGTTTTAGCTGTCGGCTCTTCTTGTGACAAAGTAATGGTTCCCATCCTTTTTAGAGGGCTCACACTCAATAATGGGTTTGAACAATATGAGGTCCTAGTGAAGGCTGTGCTTGCCAGGTCATTTCTTTTTCTGCTGGTAAGGAATTCTTCTAAGAAGGCTGGAGAGGAAAAATACTGGTGGCAAGCGCGCTTTGGTATCGCGGTCAGTTGTATTAGGATGAGTCATTTAACGTTACCTCTTCTGCTCCTGGAAGGGTCTCTCGCTGAACCGCCACCCTGCTGCTACTGACTGTTAAGACTTGGCCACCAGCTGACAAGGTGGAGCTTTCAGAGTAGAGTCAGTGGGAGCAGAAGCTTGCACAAAAAAATGGGCTCTGTCCACTGTTCAGCAGAAAGACTGAGTGGGACAGATCCAAGCAGGGGACTGAAGCAGGTTTTGGTGATGTTGGTGGCTAAAATATTCAACCAACTCAATTCAATCTTTATTCCGCAGAGTCGGAGGGCTTGCCTGTTGCTGCCACCAACTGACACTGCTGGGTGAGGACGCAGTCACATATTTCAAGGCCTATTGATTATATGACTGAAGCGGAGCAGCAAGCAGATATTCTGTGAGCGCACAGAATCAGGAAGATCAGCATCATCGCTGTCTTCTTTAAGAGCAAACCCACAGAAGCACCTTGCAGTAGAAGAGAAATGTGGAGCTTAAAATCCCAGGCTGATGTACCCGAGTGACTGCGATCATTTCCACATCTTTCGCTACCAGAGCAAACATGCACCTGTTTTCCTTTCACTTAGGACGCATTTGCGCTGAAAGAAAATGTTGTATTTGCCCGATAGACTCACATCTCAAAAAACTCCAGCAGTGAAATCTTCAGTGTCCAAACATGGAGACTTGACCCGAGGTTGAACAATCAAACCAAACTTAAAGGATACAGAAAGAACATCGATTTCATGAACTTTCTTGGTAAATCGGTGAATTAAACACTTCGCCGTATCAATATCATACACGGCATGCACATTATTCATAATTAATGATGAACATAAATCTAAAGCCTCTGCTCACACGGCTTTATTTACTGTTTCACTGTGTAAGTCGATACATTCGCCTCCCGTATGTGTTTATAGATGAGCTGTATGCGGATTCATATACTCAAGAATATGTGGCTGTGTGAACGAGCGTGCTCTGTACCGGAGAAACGTGCATTGGAAGCAGAGTGGTGGAGGCGAGGGCAACATGACTGCACGCTTGGCTTGTTCAGCTGGTGACCCCGCTCATCACCTACCTCCAGGCTCTCCCTGCTTGAAAAACAATAGAATCTTTTACTCTACTTCTCCAAGCAGTGGGCTGTGAATTGGCAGCTGCTCAAAAATGTAAGTTTAATAAAGTATCTGTATGTGGGAGACCTCGCACATATTTGCCAAAATAAATACATTATGTGCTTGATTTAGCACCACCAAAGGGTTGGAAACATTCTGATTCGTGGAAGCTTTGTGTTTGTGTGGGGGTGTGGACATGGTGGGGGATTGTTTCAGTTATACTGACATTGTATATTAACATAGGGATTAATTTAGGGATTCCTTAATTCATTTCTTTTTTGAAAGGATAACATTGAAACAATGCTCCCATCAAGGAACAAGCACGAATATGACATTTTGGCCAGTATTTACTTTGACGTTTCATGTGCACCAAGGTGTGGGCGCTTTTTGGGATATGCTGAAGACAGAATCATTGAACCGCTATAAATTATGAATTGTGAATGTTCAGATGCCCAGAAAGTAACACATTAGTTGCACTCCATGAGATAATTGCCCCATGGAACTGAAATAAAATAAAAACAGGGAGCTACTACTTCAGTGATGAGATGCTATTTGTTAATGTGGAAGTTCAGTAACTTGTGTCACACATTCAGTCGCCATGATGACATATTGTGGGGTAAGAATTATGGGCTCACTGGCTCCATAGGAAATCACTGCTGAACTACAAATCTAACAAAGAAAAAAAAACATCTCTACATTATCCTGCACAATGGTAGATTTGTTCTGTTGTCACATAATCTAAACTGCATGGTATAGTCTTACAATAGCACAGTCTGCTGAAATGTCGGTGTAACGAAAGCTGAATTGGCACGAATAGAGAGAGGCTGAAAAATTGAGGCTGATAGAGTGAGAGGTGGAGCGTGAGGAGGGGGGATGGGGGGGTGGGGGGTGGTAGAGGAGGGCACACAAACACAAAACAACATAAAAATGATAGAACCGCACTGGAATCCAATTTAGAGGCCTAATCAGAGCAGTGCTAAAGGAGAAAGACGAGCAGAGCTGAGGTGGAACGGCATGTCTGATGAGATTCTGTGAGCACACATCAGCGTCCATCTCGCCCTGCGTCATGGATAAGATAGAGATTGTACGCTTGGCTGTGAAAATATCTGAATGGTGGCAAATCTGACATAGTTATTTAATACAAAGGGTCCACTGATATGAATGACGGATTGGATTATACACTGTCGAAGAAAAAGAGCAGAAAAATTGGACAAAAGCTGGTCTGTGAATACATAAAGTGGCCTTTCCTGCAAGTCAATGTTGTAACCCTACTATCTGTAACTTCATAGGTGTAATTATGCATCTCTAGGGACTAAAATGTTCTTTTTGACAGAACATGTCACATTAGGTAATTGTGAAATAATTGTAACACCTCTTCCCATTTATTCCCTTATCTCACAGATTTACAAAAGCCACTTTCATCTGCTTTGTCCTTCAGCCCAGTATCCATTGGAACTATGTTGGCATTAATATCGTGATGTATATTGTACCTATCAATGTGAGGCTCTGTACGGACAATTGCAACACGTTTCTTCAAAAAGCACGACAAAGAATCGATCTTAAATCTTAAATTAAACTCCCTCCTACCCTCCGATCCCGGCGTTAATAATGCAAGAATGCATTTCATGTCTGATTTTCATGAAGGAGGCTGTGGTCCCGATCCCGTCACAAACCTGCGATTCATTTTCTCAAGGTTTATTAACAACAGCCTTTCCTTAAACTTAATCAAACACTCTAGACATCTAATCTGAACCATACCTAAACCTTAGTTTACAGTTATCTTTCCCTAACCTTCAGCATAGCATTCCCACATAAAGCCGGACTTTTAAAAGTATTGGCAAAGGGACAAAAAAGATAGATATTTTTTATTGAACGTAATCTTGGGTCTTGCAGACATGTCCACTGGCAAAGCCAGAGGAGGTCAATGTGTGCAGAGCAATCAGTGAGAGCTGCTGCTGCTGTTACTGTAGTGCTCCCTTCCTGACTTTCCACCAACTGATTGTGTTTGATGGGGCCAAGCTATAAGCCCTACTGCCTTGAGTTGAACTTCAGGTCTCTGTGTTGATGGCTGAGTTCTTTGTTCTCCGGCACCACTCAGGCTACCGTAACTGTACCTGTAGTCCATGCTGAAATGTTCTGTGAAAATCTGCGCTTTGAACTATCAAAGCTTCTTTGTACCTGTACAGTGGATAAAAGGGTATGCATCTTGGGCTGAAGAAGACCCATTATCCGCTTGCTATGGTGCGTAATACCATAAAATGTGCGTAGCATGTTATTTTTGACGTTAAGAGCTGTGTGTTTCTGCGGCTACATTGAACATGTACAGTAAAACCTTGTCCCATCAATACTCTCATAGGCTTATTCCTTGTGCCGGGTCCATCAATCAAATGGTCAATTCTCCTCACACGTAAGGAGCCATTGATCTAAGGTTTATTGGTTGGAAAGTGGAGATGCTGCTTCTGTAAAATGCAAAATCAATTCAATCTATTTTTAAACGTTTAAATGCAGTTGATCGTACTTTTTCGAAACAAAAGATCTTCCTCGCCTCTCTAATTGGCGCCACAGGGTCACAGGAATAAGATGATTCGTCGTGGCACCCTGATGGTGCTCCTATAAATATGAACTTGACACCGCGTTGGGCTGAGTCAGAACTGGTCTTGTAACCGCGTCCTAACCTCGGAGAACACCTCTTGTTAATGTTCTTGTAAGTGTCTTTCAAGTCTCCTGAAGCCAGATCATATTTCATGTTTTTATTGAAAAGAGTGCACATTTGAGTTCATAATCGCCTCTGCATTACGCCAGGGGCCCATTCCTCTCTCGCTTCCCTGATTTATGTTTCACTAATCTCTGCTTGTGGGCTTGTATGAAGTGTGAATGTAGCTGGTGGCTGACCTGGATATCTGAGAGCATTATAAAGCACTACAGGGAGTCCCAGGCTTTGAGAAATTGTGTGGACGGGGCAGTGTTGTGAGTATACATCTATTGTTAATATGTCCTCTGCCCTGAGGGCCACCTCCAGGGGCACATTAGGGGCTGCAGATATCTATTAGCTCCAACTTGTCGTCAATGAAAAGGAAACCACAGAATGTTAAAACTAGATTGTGTTGTCCTGTGTTTTCTATCTACTATAAATTACATACATATAAGGGAGAGTGTTCAAGAATTATGTCCGGTGGAGTCAATAAAATGTTGTCGTTGACAGTAAACCATGTGACTTTTTTTTTTTTTTTTTTAGTCCCTTGTCCTTCTGGGGTCCATGCAGACCTGCTTGGGGGTTGAGATTCTGATGAGTAAGTCTGCTCGGGCTTTGGTTGTTTTCCTGAGTGTAATTTGCACATCAGGGAGAGTGTTCCAGCTGTGATGAAAGGAAACTGATTCATAATTCATGGAGTTTTAAATGTGGGTGCAACGGACTAATGGGCGCTGTGCTGGTATGTATGGCACAGAGCAGAATGAAATTTAGGAATATTGTGTGACCACTGCAACGGGAACCAGCGTTTCCTAACGAATTTGGAAGTGAAATTCATTTAGTTTTAACACAAGACGTCCCCATTTCTGTTTAAGGTGAGGTGCTTATCGAGCGTGTATATCCAGCTGGCAGCGAGAACGGAAATAAGTGGTACTATAAACAAAACAGCCCAATATAACTGTGAAATATCCACTCTTGTTTTATTACTGTCACTGTCTAAGATGGAAGTAAGTGACATGAATCTTTCTTTTGAAGTGACACTTAAGACTCGGGGAGAGCACAGGTCAGACATTCTTGCAAAATAAATCATTAAAACTGAGAGATAAAAGAACGGCAGAGGGACAGATTGGAGAGAGAGCGGAGGATAAACAGAGAAAGAGTGGGAGAAAGAGACGGCAATAGCATGCTAAGGAAGCACAACTCCTTTGTTCTCATGCCACACACAGCAAAAGGCCACATCAATGATGTTGGCTGTTTCCAGCGAATAGCATAAAAGAGGGAGGGAGAGAGCAAGGCGAGAAGAGGGGGAAAGTGAGCGTAATCCATTTGAGATTCTGGAAGGGACTCAGTCCTCCCTGTCACTCGTCCATCCTTCCCAGGAAACACAAAGAGCATTATGCATGAAGCCCAGAAGGTCTCTGAGCACGCACCATGCTGTCGCCCCATTCCACCGTTCAAAGTCACTCCGACACCATTTCTTTAGGAATTCACAATGCTGCATAACACAATAAAATACGTCCAAATCAATGAGGGGTTAAGAGGTGATAATTCTTACAGCTTTCAGCCTTGACCACCCTCAGTGCTTCTATTGAAGTGTGACTAACAGCCAGTCACCGTTGAGATATGACATCTCTTTCCCTGTGGGTGGAGGTTGGATAAAAACTGGCATGGCGGAGTTATAAAAGATATTCAAATGCATTGTGTCCTTTTCTTTTGAAGTCTCAAAGTGCTGTCTTGGATTTTTCAGATTTCTGTGGATTTTCTCTTGGGTAGAAGTGCAAAACTTCCTTATTCTGCTGTAAAGTTTAGTGAAGAGATGCAAGATAGGGATGTGGCAACCACCCAAGCATTGTGCAGGCGTGTTTTGCAGATAAAGTTAGAGTAAAACACACTGTAGGGAGGGGAAATAAAGAAAAAGATAAAGGCTGAATCAGATCATACACAGAACAAGCTATGTGATGGCAAGTCCCGATAAGAAGCTGGTGAGACAGAGCCACATTCACCTTTGCATTTTTTATAAACACAACCACTGGCACAAATCCCAGCATGTCAAGCAATCGGAGATAAAACCAGTCAAAGATCTGAACTTTTACCTGCTTGCAGACATGTTTTCGAATTTTCGAGGGATACATTTCGTCTCATTTTCCTGAGTACATCTGCATCTGTTCATTTTAGAAACTGTTTTCATTTTCATTCATTCATAAAAGGGTTGGACCATAACGCACATCGTGATAGACAATCAGCAATGATAAAGGACAGGGTGGTGAATTTAGATGCACTCGTTACCTTCTTATTTAACTCATCTGTAGCAGAAAATATCATTTGGGTACTTCCAATTCTATTTCACCTCTTTCATCAAGTTTTCAGTCACATATTTGTTGTATTTTATGTTTACAGGTAGACGTTACCATTCAAGGATACAACAATTCAGAGCCCTTTCCACCCCAACCATCCCTATATGGTCCAGGCATAGTTAAATATATACAGTCCACACTGGAAATGAAGAGCACATGAGCTGCGACTGAAATTTGGAGCATGTGGGCCCTGACTCAGGATTTAAGAGGACACTGTTCACCAATCACAAACATAAGATTTAAATCAAAGAGCTGCACTTTTCCCAATGTACCACACTTGAGAAATGCAATTTGCATAATACCACATTGAAATATGTGCAAATTAGGCTGGTGAAAAATGCATTCACTCAGTTTGGGTGAAGCGTTTCAATATGCCGTGCAGTGCTTGGTAGTTAGCCATGACATCTCATAGGAAAGTATTCCTCGCTTTGTTCCACAGTTTGTGATTTTGTGTTCTCCCCATGTTCACACTGACATGCACATCAGAAGAATTAATGAATCTAAATTGCCCGTAAGTGTGAAGGTGCATGTTTTTTTTTCTTTCTGTGTAAGTCTTGTGTTGGACGGTTGTAGATCATTTTCCAGTGAATGCTTAAGTGAGCTCCATGCACCTGTGACATGATGCACCGACTGTGCTGCAGCCACACAGGATGCTATGGAGTCACTTCATGATTCAAAAGTTTTATAACTAAGTTCAGGAACAACGACCACTCCTCATACTTATTTCCATACCAAAGTACTTAAGCTCCACATCTACACTACTCACAAAAAGTTAGGGATATTCCACTTTCAGGTGAAATATATGGAAAATGTAAAAAGTTAATGCTACAGTGATATAATATCATGAAAGTAGGGCATTTAAGTAGAAGCATGCAATGGTAATTTTATTCATTTTAAACAATTCATTGAAAGAAAATCTAACAACAGTGGTAGGTATACCACAACAAAAAATTTTCAGTGCCTCAATAAATTGGGACGTGGCCAAAGGACGTCCACTCCTCTCCTTTCTGTGACTCTTCCAGTCTCTGTATCACTGTTCCAACCTCCTGATGACACTCTGTGACCCTCTAAGCTCAGTGAACACCTCCGTCTGAGGACTTCCTGTTTGAAGCCTCCAGTGTTGAGGTGCTGCTGATCAACTGTTAGGTGTCGTCTTGGTCTCATGATGTCAGAATGTGAACAGCAGGATGAGGAGGACTGTTTAAATACCAATTCTAACTGAAGCAGGAAATGTATTGGTGGATTCATGGATCAAACCTGTTGTGAATGTTGCTGTTAAGCTTCTTGTTAGAGAACAGCAACTTGTGCAAAAAGTACTGAAACACTGAACAGTTGGACATGTGCATTCAAAGGTTTAGAGAAGGTCACATTAAGTTCACCTGGAAAGGTTAGAATGCATTTTAGGTTCATCCTGAAATTTCACCTGAAAGCCGAATATCCCTAACTTTTTGTGAGTAGTGTATATGTTTCTCGCATCGCCATCACTCACCAGCACCGTGGATCAGGAGCTCTTCCTCCACCCTCCAGACAGAGATCAGCCACCTCCTGAAGGTTCAGTCTCCTCCATCCTCAGCTGTCCACACTCCACCGACGACTCCAACGTTGTCGGACCTTCACCCACCAACACCAGAGGAAGATCCCGGCTCCGTTGTCCAAGAGATGTCGCTCCCTCCAGACGCCTCTCTCCGACCCGCTCAACATCCGGGCACCGGCAGGTGAAGCACACCTGGCCGCCAATCCGTCCGTCACTCGCCTACAAACATTTCCCAGCGGACGCTCGCCTGAAGCCAGCTCTCTATCAGCGCAGCATCCCTTCCCCCCCACCGTTCCGACAATAAGGCAAAACTTTTCTAACTTTTCACCATCAAAACAAAACTCCTCCCTCCACAAACATCTCGAGCACTTCTGGGTTCCCAGCGTCGCGTCCGTGGCAACGCCGGTGACGTCATGCCGCAACCCACCCGGCCCTGACTTCTCAACGCAGCATACTACCATTGATCACATCATCTGGGTGTCCAAAGCAGACATCACTAATGCCTTCAAAGTCCTTCCCCTCTCCCCAGAGAAAATTGAGGGACCCAGTACATCCCCAGAGTTCCTTGGCATCATTCTCGACTTCTCACTCCAAGCATCCCTGCCTACAGAGAAAACCAACCGTATTTCTCTTCTCATTTCAAATTTCCTTCTGGCCCACCAAGCACCAACTTCTCTCACTGCCGGGCCACCTCAGCTACGCCCAAGGTTGCTCCTTCTTGTCACACCTCCTCTCCGTAGCCGCCTCAGTTCCTTCTCTCCGTGACCACGTTTCGCTAGATGACCCATGAAAGATGGAACTTAAACCGTGGCACCAGTTCCTCTCCTCCTGGAACGGCATCTCCTTCATTTACGATGACTTTAGAAGTCATAGAAGACATCCAGCTGTTCACCGATGCAGCCCCTTCCATCGGTTTCGGCGGCTACTACGGTGGCAGGTGGTTCTCAGCCCAATGGCCCGCTGAGTCCTCTGCTCTCGTTCCCTCCTCTGCCATCTGTGAAATGTACCCAGTCGTCATAGCAGCCATTCTTTGGGGGCACGAAGGGTCAAAAGACCATTGCCATCCGCTCTAACATCAGCGTTTCCTGAACTGCTCAGATTTTCACAACTTCAACCCGCGTCTACGATCCATCTCGCCATGCATCCGTATCAGATATCTCAGTTTTTCCTCCGACACGCTCGTCTTCAGGCTTAAACGCAGCCCGACTGCTCAAGAATAGGCAATAAAAATACATCTTCATAATACACGTTCCATTTCCAGATGTGCAGCTAAACATCACACCCCCTCATATTAAAGCTGCCTAAAGAGGGGCTGTGTAATGGCTGAGCTTCGAGTGGCTGAAACACACATGTCACTCAGGATTCAGCTGTGTCACACCCCAGCCCAAGCCGGTGCAGACAAATATTGGTTTTGTGTCAAAAAGCTACTTGAAAGTTGGATGTGTTAATCTTCCTGCTAATGGCCTGGCAAAGGCCTCCTTATTATTCTGCCCCCAGCCTCCCTCTACTGAGGGTGTCTCCACAAGGTTAATTAGTGGAGGGTCCCCTGAGGTTCCCCACGCGATGTGGGCTTAGGATAGTGGAGGTGCCTCTACACAAACAAGGTTAATGGAGCCTCAGATAACTCCCTCCTACTCTTTCCCTCATCCACCTGCATCCACATGGAGAGCGTTACTGTGCCTTAGTTATTCATCAGCCTTTAAGATGCAATGGCTGGCTGCCTTGGGAGGCTGCACTGTAGGTATTAGCTATTGAGATGACACTCACATCTGCTTGCGGTCATTGCATTATTTAAGTAATACCTCAGATGGCAATGGGAAATGGCAGCGTGGTAAACAAGCAACTGCTATTACCAGCTGTATTATGTGATGAAAACCAAGAAGTTTAATCATCATGTGTTAGTGTGCAGGAACAGCAACGGCAGAAAAACATTTTCGCTACTAAAAAATGCATTTGGATATCATTTCGCCCAGAAAACCATTTTAGGAACTACCATCCATCAATGATCCTGCAGTGCAGCAGCTTTTCTGATGTAGGCAATAATGTCCTATTGAGCTAATCTCAAGCCCATGGGTGTATCTGTCATCATTTCCCAAGAGAGAGAGGCAGTAACACAAGGCTTAAATCAAAGAAATAACTCACAGAGAGAACGGGGCCCTGCAAAGGTCACTATGTCACAAATGACTTTGCATCAAGAGTCACACTCAGAATCGCACCCTTGAATAAAGTGTGTCTTCGAGTCATTCCCTGTGCCGTTGAACAAACTGCCCCTTGCCATACGCACCCGTCTTCCTATCATGCCTGCCTCCTCCTCCTCCTCCCCCTACCTCTGTGACCTCCGTCAGGAACAACATGATTTATCACACCAACACCCCCTTCAGCACCATCCTGATTGCTTTGATTTCTCTATTGACATTTCCGACCATCCCACCTGCATGCATTTTTCATGCTTGACCTGCGACGGCAAGCGTGCATCCACAGATGACAGCAATGAAAACACTCAAAAAAGACACCTTATCTCTCACAGCACGCCTGGAGCTTTATGTGCAACAATCATGTTTACTTGAAATTCCATGAGTTCAGAGGCTGGCCAGTACCGCTCTGTCTCTGCACATCTTCTTGCCCGTGTGAAGATATCGCCTTCAGAGAGAAAGGGATGACAGGAGTCCTGCTGCTTCTTCGAGGTCACAGGCAAGGAGGGTGCTGATGTGCTGGAGGTTTGTAAGGAGAATGAAAGGCAGAGGAGGGGCAGCTAAAAGTTTTAAAGGATGACCCAGTCCCCCTTTGGTGACAAAGGTGGCACAGCGTGTGCTGAGAGGCTTGTGGAGGAATCTGGCTCCTCATACTCTCTCATATGCACATCTAAGCATTTTCTCAGCCTCTGCTGGCCCTGCTGCGGTGTATTTGACTGTGTTTATGTGTGTGGGGATGTGCGTGGTCGTGGGTATCCATGTGTGTTTATCAGGTGCAGTGTTTGGTTTGGTTTTGTTGTTTGTTATGAATTCCATGCTCCACAGTGCAGTGAGCCATGCTGTGTGTGATACTGAAGCCTGAAATAAAAAGGGGCCATCTATTGAAGTCAGCACGTCAGACGTCACCCCTTCATTCTGTTGAAGTTCAGAGTTTGTCAGTATTAGTTTTCCATTGTGGGAATACAATGAAGCCCCCATAGCCCCTCCCTGTGCAGTGCAGCTAAACTCCTTAATGAATATGGTCTGCAAGCTATATCTGCTGCGTGGGTGCTCTGAGGAGCCCACCATTGTTCCTCCATGTGTCGACTCTAATGCACACATGATTAACCGATCAGTCCCTTCCATGAGTGCTTCTCTCATGTGATATCATAATATAATGTGTGCCCGCCTTTGATCCAGGCTGGTTATCTCTATCCAGGGAACTGCTGCAAAACCTGCAGGAACATCACACGCTCATAGACCCAGCACTTCACAAGCTCTGTTTGATGCATCTGTCTACAAGCATGGAGACCCACTCACTATCTTATTCCACAGCACATTAATGGAAGGCCTCCAGCTGAGTGTGGCTGACAGACATCTGGGGGAGAGAGATAGCTAAGATGTGGCAGCTCCTGACGCTGTATTGATTCAGTCTCCAGCACTGACATTCAGAGCAGACACAAGCCAAGCTTTGACAATCTTATGTTTTTGGGCTGCTATGGATTTTACGGTAGAAAAGTGAAAGTTATTGGGGATGATGCAGAGGTATGGCAGTCAACACTAAGTCTGCCCTCTTCTTCTTCTGGAGTGGAAAATGTTTACTGGGTCATAATCTGTCCAAACTCTCTGGGAGAAAATGGAGAGATGAAAGGAGGGACTTAGATTCATACATATGCATAGCCGTGACATTGTGAACTCAGAGGGTTAGCACAGAAAATGATGACTAATTATGTTTGCCGTCTGTCATATCAAAAGATGTGCTGAGCACAAGGTGGCGATGACCGTCCCCTCCTTTGCCCATCTCTTTCACTTTCTCTTTTTGTCCCATCCCCGTCACTCTCAGGTCTTTGGAGCGTCTTTCTTGCCTATTTTAATTTGCCTGTCAGGCATTCTGCATACTGTCTGTGTGACTAAGCTGCTAGATTCCTTGCTTGTTGACTCAGCAGTTAAGTGCATTAATTCCCCATCTCTCTCACTCATTTGGTATTCTGTCGGATAGAAAACAAAACTGTACTCTGGCTAGTTAATGCCACATAAATCTATATGTAAACATAACATAAAACTCTGGCTTTGAGTAGTCACAGCGCTGTTACAAAGTCGAATAGCTACTGTCACAATTTGTATGCACAGATGTGACTTAATTCTTGTATGCGCTGCCTGTACTTTTAGCCTCGGTGCAACATATACATATATTCACAGAGGTCAAACCGAGCAAGCTGGTGCGTGGCCATGGCTGCTTTCTTTAAAGGTTGAGAAATGGAGTGTGAGAGCAGGTTGAATAAAATAAAATGGACCCATCTGCATTCAGTGAGAGAGAGGGTCATTAAAGTGTCCAGTTTGTGAGAGAGTGTGAGACAGACAGAGGGACAATGCGTGTGGATTCTTCTTCTGACAATCTGTTATGTTGTCCAGCCAGGCACATTAATGAGACGGGCAAAACCTTGCTATCATTGTCTCATTGACTTTTGAAGGTGTCCCTGCAGTCAGGAGGACTGTGCTGCATTCTCTTTTGAACCCACGTCTGGGAAATGTGGTTAACAGGCAGGTCAGAGTGAAGAGGACGTTCAGAGAGGAAGAGTCAGGGAGAGAAGAATCAAAGAGACGCCGGAAGAACAACAGAGGGCAGGTAACACAGTGAGTGGAAGTAGAGAAAGAGACACTTGAGACAGAGCTGAAAAAGAGAGGGCGAGGGCAGATAAACGGAGATCGACAGCGTGATCCGGACGGGGCAGACCGGACAGCTCCTAGCTGTGAGCCCTGTGCACCCTGCTGCTATTTAAGTTTGAGGGAGTTGTCAGAGCCGACCACACAGCCTGCTGGGAGCTGTGGCTCTCCATCTCTGGTATTCTGATGGTTTGCAGCTCACTGAAGGCAAAGTTGCGATAGATTACTGAGGGAAACCTCAAATTAGTTATTCTGCCTCCACATTCACTCGCTCTCCTCAGGGGAGGGGAGCAGAGGGAAGAAGGATGGGACATGCAGCCTCCCAAAGGGCTGGTAACAGTTTACCACATAAGCAGAAAATATGATGAAAATTCCCATTTAGCTCGTGTTTGGTGGCTGAAATCAAACATTATTATTTCCGTTTTAGTCTTGGTCTCTTGTATCGCAATGCATTATTACTAAAGAAATGAAATATTGCTTTGTATATAATATGAATCCCATGCATTAGTATTTCTTTCGTATTCACATTCTGTGTCACATGGAAGTCGTAAATTAAATGTTTGTTTTTCTGCATTTATGATTTTAATTCTGTGGTGTTCTTATTGCATCTCTACTGATAAACAACACCTGAACCACAGACATTCATGGGAACATATCTGAGGAGGGCAGTAATGCATTCAGCACAACATTTTCAGCATTACTGAAGTATTAAGCTTTATTCTGTCTCACAAAAATGTCAGCTACACTCAACCCAAACAATAACAGTGTGAAGACAGGCAACATATAAAATCAAGATCTTATATAATCAATTAATCGTCAGAGTGCCTGAGAAAAAGTTTATTGTATCAAAGCTGATCTGCGGCATTTGCTTCATATCTACTCGGATAAAATGTTTAAGATTTAACTCTGGAGTTTTAGTCTTCTAAATAATCCTTAAACCAAGTACCAGAAGTAAATACCCTGCTTTTTCAGAGATGTGATTTTCAAAGTATTATGGTCTTGATGGTGTTTTTCTCACGCTTTCTTCATTCTGAAAATGAACATACATCTGCGGAATCAATAATGTCTTTCTGGAGAAGAAAATACGAAGATATATGGGATAAAACTGTAGCGTCTTTTTGACGTGCCCATTGAAAATCAGAATCCAAAAATTGTCACAAATTTAAGATGTAAACAAGGCAAAGCAGCACCAGTTGCTTTGTATTCTGGGAGAATAATGACATGATTGCTATCACTGCGAACAAAAACACAGTTTTTGTTCCGCGAGACAGGACAACATCTCAAATGAGAAAAGTTGAATTGCATTAGTAAAAGCCATTGATATTCTGACAGTGCTGTCTGAATATCAATTCCCTTGGGAGGAGAGAATGTCTCTGGTGAGACAAAGAAAAAAAAAGAAACAAAAACATGGAAATGTTCAAGTGAATAATCTTTTAGTCATTCTGCCTTGCTTTGGCTCTTAGTGAATTTTTAGACTTAAGTTGAGCGTGCCGCTCTTCACTGACACAAAGAGACGGGGAAGGCCTTTTATGCATGCGGCAGGATTTGTTGACATGCTTAAATATTATGCCAGTGCAGCACTTTTCACTTCATTTATGCTCTTACTGTGGTTAGTTTAAAAAGGCCGACAACCGTCAAAGAATACTTCCCTGTGTGGAGTATGGATCACTGACTATCAAAAGCTGTCATCCAAAAGAAGGGGTTAAGAGCAGAAATATCAAATAAACATGAGATAAATTCCCTCTTAGTTTACATTGAAGTGGTTCACATTTGCACATTTTAAAAGTTTTTGAGGTTTTACAATGTAGATTTAGTTATTTGACCATAACGGGGCTTAGGAAAAGAACTCTTGGTTGTAGCTCTTCATCATCATCTCCTCCCCTCTGTCTTGTCCTCCCCAGCCTGCTGACACTGATGGTTTCTAAGTGAGTGTCTCATCCCTCTCTCTCTCTCCCTCTGTCATAATCACTGCTCTTTATGATCGGTTTGCCCTCTCTGCCCTTTCAAGATGCAGCATGTAATGAGGGCTCTGGAGGACTGTGTGAGTGGGCTATTTAGCTATTCAGACAAGATCAGCTCACACATCCCACGCTCTTTAACTCGACTCCCTACCAATACCTCTCAACCGAGCGCGGTGATTGTTTGTCCCGCTCACAAGGTCACACAGCGGATGGAGCTCGAGTCGCTCAGGCATCCAAAATCCATGTCCTTTTAGTGTCTACCCAGTCCATGTCAATTACATGATTAAAATGAGCAATTTGATATTTTAACTGTATCTTGCAGACAAATATGAAGATGGATCGTGACGGTTTGAATAGTAACAAACAAAACAACAAACACATTTCCTCACTTGGAAACATCCACATGGGGATATTTAGACAAATTAATGTGCAAAAGGCCTTAATTCCTATGTGTAGACCTGCCAACAGCTAACGGCAAAGCTGTACTTTATTCATCCCTTTGCAGTGAAGACTGAGTATTAGAAATATTCATTGGACTGACTGCACTTTAAATTTCCATCCGGTATGGTACACTTTTCCGTGTAAAGTATATTGCAATAATTATGAATAAATAAATATAAATGTGGGCATCATGCACACAGACCTTATGGGGTTAGTCCACCTCGCACCAGTTGCTACCCTCCAACATCTTACAGCACAAAACATATCGGCCTCATGAATGTATAAGCATATACAGGCAACCTACTCACGGTATGTAAAATATCCTGAACAGTGTCAGGAATATTTAAATAAATGCATACACACATTCTGACATGAATCCAAACAAAAGCCTATATTCATCAGTTAATGTCCATAAGCACACAGTATAATTCACCTCATACAAAACTAATACTCTAATCCACTGACATTTTTAAAAAATATTGTATTTATCTTTAGTTTTTCCTCTTGTTCCAAGATTCAGGGCTTCTCACCATTGTCTATTCATTTTCGACCTTCAGAGGGAAATTAAAAATGTATTGTCCTCATGTCTGTCAGTTGTACCAATCAACCAGTTTTCTCATGTGATATATTAAAAAAAAAAAGTCATGCACTATTGAACATTTAGAGAACAATAGCCTTAAATATGCAGCAGTCACACTGACTTTTTCTGAGAAAAAGATGGACAATTGTTTGTTGTCGATGACAATGTTTGAAAAACATTTTCAGATTTCAGAGGAGATATTTTTTTGGGAGATCTTTCTGGATGTCACGCTGCACTGCCGGCTGGATTTTGGACGTGTGACATTTCATCGGATTAATCAGAATCAGAATCAGCTTTTATTTGGCCATATTTGTGAGCACATACGAGGAATCTGACCTCGGTTTTTCCTCTGCTCTCGACGAGAGCAACAAGGCTGAACAAATTTAGCTCAAGCAATAAAACCCACATCTACGGTCTAGAAGACAGTAGTGCAAAGACACAGAGTGCAAAGATGCTGGAATAAATAGCTATAAATTACTATGTACAGGTTCCAGATGGGCTTTACACTTTAAACACTTCACCTGTGTGTGTGTGTGTGTGTGTGTGTGTGTGTGTGTGTGTGTCCCTCCTCTGCCAAGCGCCGCCCACGTGCGTCAGTTGACCTATGAACGGCTGCGCGTTCACTCGCACATGCTTCCTACGTCATCCTCTCTCGCTCTCTGTTCTTCCGTGTCAACATGGCGGCTTCCATGGCATCCCAGGCTGCAGCTAGAGGACTGAGGACAGCCACCTCCAGGCACAGACTGCTGGACAGAGTCAAGGTACTGATGCCGCTCCCCTTGCTGAGATATGCGGCTCTGTCGGGTGGACTCTGCCGCCTAATGTCTGCTGTCACCGCCTCTGGGAGCTGCTAGTGGAGCTAACCTGGCTAGCAGGTTAGCATGTGTGTGCATGAAGAGTTTACCTGTCACTGCTGACATTGACCTGGTCTGCATGTGTAAACTTGCGCTTGTGCTATTCTAAAAGATTACTGTGGGGTTTTTTTTTTTTTTTTCTTGTTGCAAATGAGTAGAAAAAACCATGCAAGAAGTCAAGTTTCTCTTTTCAGTCTTTACATCATATTTAGCTCTAAAACTTCTACAGTGGGCTGTTTGAGTTTATTATTAAGAGCACATATATGTCTGCAGTTCAGTTGTGTGGCTTCGTGCAGGGAGACATGACATGATTTAATGTTTCTAACCGAAGCCACATGTCAGATAAGACCACAGTGAAAAGGTGAACTCGTGCACTTTGACCCCCCCAGTGTGTGTGTTTGTGTGAACTGTGAACTGTTGGCAGACTTTATCCTCTTAGGTTTGTCATCCTGCACAAAGGCAAATGATTAGCGTGACGTCGGCTCTGCAAACAAAGTGTCAGTCCTGATGATTAAACAAAGACTGGAAGACAAGTGCTGTCAAAAACCTACAGAAGGGGACTAGAAATGGAGCCTCATGCTGACTAACAAGCAAATACACTCGTACAGAGTTTGATGATTGTTTGTAGAATAAATGTCAAAGTTTCAGGAGAAGTGGAGAAACGTGACGGCATTTTTCTTCTCAGTCAGCATCAGAGAGAGAAGTTGTCTTTGCTGGAACTGGGTGTTTCTTAAATGTTTGTAACACCAGTGAACATGTCCTGACTGAAGGGACACAGCGGGAACCTGTTGATACTGTAAACACTGTTCCAGTCAAGCAGTCGCTCTGTTTGGCGCCGTGTCGGCACGACAGTAAGACTTTTAAAGTCTCATGTGTTACTGACCTTTTCTTGACACTTGGAACGGATTTTATATTTTGAGGAAAAGGTTATTTTTGATAACTGGTTTGTGTTAAATACAGGGTTAGACAGTACATTAAAATATTCTCCAGATGAGCTTGGGATATCCCTAATAATAAGGCGAGAGTAAACTTGTTTGCCCAGAGGTCTTACTGATTATTTTAATTAGAAATTAATTTATCAATGATAAAAAAAAAAAATGTGTGACCGTTTTAAGATATCATTTTAAGCTTTGGGCTACACAAGTTTGATTACAAGCATCAGTTAGAGTTCATTTTGTAAAAATCAGTTGTTCATGGTGCTGATTAAGGATTTAATATGAACTTAATATACTGATGTGAATATTGCATTGTGCAGTGTCACGTAAAAAAAAACCCAAAACAGCTATTTATCTACAAATTTATTATAAAACCTCTAAGGTTAGAATAAAATCATTATGTCGCAAGACCTCTGTGTTTTTGAAATACAATCTATTCATTTCTATTTAGATGTATTTATAATATATGTGCATAATTTCCTGAACATGAACAGCAGCTTTAAAAGACCTAAAACTTAAAC
The DNA here is from genome assembly GCF_042242105.1 of Pempheris klunzingeri. Lineage (NCBI taxonomy): Eukaryota > Metazoa > Chordata > Actinopteri > Acropomatiformes > Pempheridae > Pempheris > Pempheris klunzingeri. Next base: position 4,666,907 of record NC_092013.1, read on the forward strand.
ATTGAACTAAAATGGAGCATCATTTTCAGGGTCAGTTTCTTCAACAAACAAAGGCTGTAGAAGCATCCTGGTCAGGTGGTGTAACTGGTTTGTGTTAATAGGTGTTTCTTTTAATATCTTTATAACCTTTTAAGCTTTATTTTAATAGTAGATAGTGGAGAAAGGCCGGCAGAGAGAGGATGACAGTGTCAATTTTTATATAATTTGTCAAACATTATTTAGAAAATGCAGGTGTTCTCAGCACGTCTCACTCAATATTGCAAAAATGCCTAAATACACAAAGTCTATATACAAAGTCTATTCTCCTGTGAAGTAATTATTTTGGAAGCTCCTCACGTGCACACTATAAGTGAAGAGAATATTTATATTTCTGATTCTTTTATGGTTACATCACTTGACATTTTCAGGCGCATTCAGTCTTGCTTTTTAAAAACATGCTGAAAATGTCATTTGAAATGACATGAACCCAACATGTTCACAAAATGTTCATTTTAACAATCCTGACGCATGCTTTTTCATTTTTGACAAAATAAAAAGTAAAATCGTTCGTCCCATCTTGTTAGCTATATCAAAACTCTGTTCCAACAAAGGCACGAAATACCACAAACTGAGTTTATCATCTCAAGCATCAGCAGCCAATAAACAATGCAGAGTGAAAACGTTAATTGGACACATTTCTTTATTTCTGTCTTCTTGGTGAAAGAGTCAGAAAAACACCCCTGCAAGCAAATATAACAATACCTTTGATTTTTCCAGCTTTAATTGACACATCACACATGCTGCTGCTTTTTCTTTTTTTTTTTTTTTTTTTTTTAAAGACAAAGACATGGTGCAGATACACACAGTTAAATGAAAAGCAGAAGTTCACATGCTGCCTCCTTGCGCTGCAAAAGCCGAGACGACTGCGAAATGTAATAACAAGAGAGGACTAAAGGCACTTGAAATGTCTTTGTCTCAAAAAGGTGCTGGCTGGTATTGAATGTGACCTTTTTGAACGTAGCTCTCTTTTTACAATTCACAACCCTGACAGAACGTGTAGCAGATTTCCCCGTAGGTCACCCTTCAAACAGCTGAAGAGTGACCCAATACTGTATCCTCCAAATCACCGTTCAGAATATGTATGATAGTTAAAGCTGCTCCGAAGGCAACGACTGGCCCAATTAGGTATCTGAGCGGTATGTGGACATTTGGCAAGTTACAGATAAGATTGAAATGAAATTCTCTATTAAGGACTATGCAGAGGTCAGAGGTTATGTTTTATGTTGGCAGTAGATGTTCATGGGAGCACACAGACATAAGAAGACTTTAATTAGCTGAAATCGAAACTGAAATGAACTTAATCTATTCAAAATTAACAGATTGTCACACAAACTGAAAAACTGCTATAGATTATTTTATGAATTAATAATTAATTCTTGTCTACATAAACATACACATATTGCACATCAGGCATTATTTTGGTATCTGCCCTGTGTCTGATATCAGAACGCTATTGTAGAATCATCCTGACATATTTCCCAACTTTACTTTGCTCACCTACTCCGTGCGGTGTTTATACATCACCTGCAGGACTGCATGCAATCTGCAACAATCTTGAAGTCCACCAGGGTTCCCAAAATGTGCATTGACATGCCCTTAAAAAGTAAACTCTCGGAAAAACTTCTAATCTCACATTTCTTGGCTGCTGTACCTACTCCTCTTCCCCTGCTTCCACATGTCTGGGAGTCTCTCTCTCTCTCATTTGTTTTTTGTTTTTACTTCCTCCTCTCTCTCTCTCCCTCTCTCTCCCTCTCTCTCTCTCGGGCCAGGTGATAAGAGTAATGATGAGGGATTCTCTCTGGTCTGTAGCACAGTATCAGAGCCTGAACTGATTGACAGCCAGGTATCTCCACAATAGCATCAAATCAGCTTTGACAGCATGTCGGCTAAGCTGAGGAGTTCAATTTGCCGTGATTTGTCAACAACAATGCAAAGGACATCACAATATTCAGATGGTTGGGCTGCAGGATGCTCTTAAAAGGGGAGTGGGATGTTTTTTTCTTGCTCTCTCTCTCTCTCTCTCTCTCTATCTCTCTCTGTCTCTCTCTCCCCCATAAATCAAATCTCCTGAATTCTTGTCTGCACAGCGAGATAATCCTCTGGCTGTTTTTCACTGTCGCTGCACAGTGGTGAATTTGTAAACGTTTGCTAAGTTTTTATTTTTTGTAAGGTGTTCCTGCTTAGTAATAACCCAGCAGTGTCGAAGCCCAGCATGGTTTGAAGGGAAACACTGGGAAGAGAGGTGGCTCAATGAGATTCGGTCCTGAATATTTTACAGAGGAGGGTGGAGAGCCCTGTGCTTGCAACGACTTCTTTTGCTGGAACTTCAAACGACGGGCGGCTTCCCCATCTGTCTCAGCGAGAACACATTTACATTTCCTCCCCGCAAGGGATACTGGAGGACGAAGTTAGCTCTAACTGGATTTGAATATCGCTTCACCAAGGTTAATAGCCATTTCTGTAGCTGGTGAGGTGCTTAGGCTTTTTCAATAATTTAGAAGGGCTGCAGTCATTAGGAAATGTTGGCAGCCTCTGAAATGGGGAATGCAATGAGTGAATGCACTCCTATCAGGTTAACTGGTGCTGTTGTTCTAATGCAAATAATGAGGAAAAAGTGGAGGAGTGAGGCTGGAAATTATTTGAAAAAATGATATCGGTGATTGCTGACAGTTGTTATACATGAAAAGTGCAGTATGTTAAAGATTATGCTCGGCTGTCAGACCAGCTAATCCATCATCTTTGAAATTAGACTTTCAAACATATTGGAAGTGTGATTTGGATTTCATAATTGAGTTTGCCATGGGCGTCTCCCCATGAACTCATGTATTTTAAGACATGGAGACCTGACTTGCCCTCATCAATGTATATGTCTTTATTTACGTAAAGCAAAGCGCAAAGGTTCAAGTGCCAGGTGATTCAAAATTCAGTGGAAAATATGCAGCGAGACTCTCCGTATTCTGTACTGCTTTCAAATATTTATTCTCTTGTAGATCAACATTTCTTATTCATGTTTTTCAGCAAGAAGGGACTTGGGCTGATCACCGATGGCCGACAGCCATCAGCCACTGAGCCACTTCCAGTCTCAGCATCATGATACAAAAGCTGCCACCACGCCGGGCTGAACACTGCCCTCCCTCGCTGTGCTTACAGTTGCGCTCACACTGTGACCATTCATCGATAACTAGGTCCCAGCTCATGGTAGCAGGGCGGAGCTATCGTCTAAGCATCGTGCTCACGCTAGAGGCAGCGACGTAGAGCAGAGTCTGGAGTCCCCGCTTCCCCCACTGTTGGTTGCTGCAATGATCTTCCAGACACTTACTCGTGCTTCCCGTGATGTCAGTGCTGTCGTTTTCTGACCCGGGTGCTTGGGCGCATTAGTTTTCGCATAAAAACTTGTTTTCGTCTGAATTTTTAACAAAGGTAGTGGCAAAAAGTACAAAGGTCTTTGAGAGGCAAGGAAAGCCCTGACAGCCCCAGAGCCTTTGACCAGCAAGTTTGTTTGTCCTGGACACAGTTGCCATGATAATTATTGAAGTGGTGCAAACGTATTGAATTTTGTTGGCTAACCAACCAACAGTACCACCAGTCAAGAAAAAACCAGTCAAGGCAATGATACCACCAGTGAATTACTCTTATAACCCCAGTTAATTGCTGTCTTAGTCCGTCATGACAGTGTCTCCAGGGAATATGCCTACTAAGTTCACACGTGGACATGGACTCTTATAGGTTTGAACTTCAATGCAGTTGCACATCCTTGTATTGCTATCGACCTCATTACTGCATTATTTTCCCCTTAGACTCGACACTTTTAAATATGACTCTGTATACCCTGTCTTATTAGCTACGCTAATTACTGAAATCCCTATCTGTAGAGACACAACAGTCAGGTTTTCCTTTCTTAAGCCTGTCTGCAGGAGATTAGACCTGCCCTGCCTAAAGACCTGCCAATGATGCAAATCTCGCTGATCTAAATCCTGAAGCCATGCTCTGCTGCTCCCGCCTCTGTCTCTGCTCCACTGCTCTATTCCCCGCTCGCTAACAGACAGATGTCATTTCTATCTCCATACTCTAATGGTCAGGGCACGACCTTAGCTTTTAAGACGCAAGGACATAGAAAGCTATAGGTCTAAGTGGGTACACATGTGGTGTGGTGCTCCACATGTGACCTTACATGATGTGCCTCTTTATAGCTGAAAAGCGATCATGTTTTTTGATATCCTCAGAAAATAGCCTAGACATTATGAGGTTCATAAAGAAATGTTCTAGAGTTTCAAATGCCTTTCTATAGCAGCTTAAACAGAAAGTAAAGGCCTATGTGAATGCCCAGATGTCCTTAACAGTGTCAATGCAGTTGATTAACCTGTTGCTTTATATTTGTGAGTATGAGTCACCATGCTCTTGTTGAACCAAATGGCAGAGTGGCCCTAGGTTTTTTTTTTACCAGTATTATATCCCTACTATCTTTGCCATCACTTCTGATTTAAACCTGGGGAGGCAAGGCCAAAGCTGAGGGCAGAGAAGAACTGCCTCCAGTACCCAACTACTTTATTAATTAGAGGAGAGCAGGCTAGATGGAGTAGCCCACCAATGCTTCATGAGGCATGGCCTTGCTACACGGCTGGCTTTAAGTGGAAACATGCCTGTGATTCACACATTCATTTTATTTTGCCTCCTCCATTTCCTTTGCTATGTGTCACCTCTCTCAGGGCTTGCTGCACGGTGCCTGTCTAATCACAAGACAGCCTGTATTTATGAGTTGCAGCTAAGTAGCAAACTGCCACCTCATTAGTAGAAAAACATTCTACTGTAATCGGTATGGCAATGATTTTGATAGCCGCTCTGCTCTCTGATGTAGCCTGTGCTCATGAAAGTGGACACCATAAAATTCCCTTTTAAATTCTTCCCGGATGGTTAGCTAAATGGATGGGGAAAAAAGGCGAGTTCATAACCTGAATGGGAACAAATCAATTACATAGAATTGGTGAAGTGGCAATCTGTTAATTTCTTAAACATTTGATAATGCCCCTTAAGGATCACTCTGGTTAATTAACTCTGCAGTCATTTGTCGTCGCTAATAAGGCAGTGTCATTTCAAAGGGGTTAGGGTTTGGCTATGACAAGTAATGAGGATTTTAACCTCACCAGACATTTGGGGATACTACTGTATGAGATATTTAGTGCGCCTGAGCTCCAGTCATCCATTTGCTGTGGTCATAATATGTGAATGTGGTAGATGATATTTAAATAAGTAAATTAATTAATTTAGAAGCCAGTTGTACCACCAGATTAAGAGCTTCCACTAAAAAAATCAAACATTATTTTGAGAGGTCAATGTTTACTGCAAGTGTACTAAATTATTACCCTGTCACAACACTAATAGTTTTCTTTGAGAAAAGGAATCCCAAGAAGAAAAAAAAAAGACAAGACACAACTATTTCATTTGCCAATGCAGATAGTAGTCCCTCGATGTAGGCAGGATTCTTAACTGATCGTCACAGTGGTGCCATGTGAACCTGCCATGACATTATCTTCAACGCAACACAAACACAGGAACAATCTTGTTGACCCATCCAACTCTCTGGAGTCTTTCATTGGCGACCAAACAAAAAAACTCAGTGGGCTGCAGGATTTTAACTCCACCTTTAAGTACTGACTTTTTTTTGGAACCTCGAGTGAGGTGATTCCAAAAGTATCAGTGGAAAACCAAAAAGAGCAAGCAGAGTTCAACGGAGGCATACCATGCAGTGACAATAAGCCGTAAGAGTCCTCAGTCATGCTAACAAACCAATGAGGCTGAACTGAGGCGCAGCAATGCTTTGAGCCAAAAGCTAATGCCAGCATGCTAACATGTTAGCAACGGCAATGCTACCATTCTGATGCTTAGAGGGTATAATGTTAACAATGTTAACTATTGCACAAATACATTGACCTGATAATGAAGATGAAAAGTCAGGTGATCATATAAGTTATTACATGAAAATCTACATGTAAATTTCCCGGCAACCAATCCAAGAGCTATTTCAGTCAAACCACAGGTTTTGCCCTCATAGTGGTGGTGAAAATTCAGGTAATAAAACTCCTTGACGATCCATCCAGTTGTCGGGAGATTTTATTTTGGAATAAATAAGTGGACTGACAGACCAACATTGCCATCCATAGAGCCAAGCTGCTACCATGGCTAAAAATAGACTCAAATGTCTTCACTAATGGGATTTTACTATAAAGCATTTCTGTGAAGCTTGTGCCTTTTTCCTTTTTTTTTCCCCCCCGGGGCAATTGAAGAAAAACTCCACTTATGACAGGCCATGTCTGATTTCGATAGGAGCAGCATACCCTGTGTTCATCAGGGGGGACAGTCACTAAGAGGACGCTCGGAGTCCTAAAATGATCACAAGGGCTCCTCTGAACCCCCTCCCACCCTCCCAACAGGAGTCCTATAGGCTTCTCTTCATGTTGCCTTTTCCTCATGAATATGCTGTCTTTTGTGCCATATCCTCAGTAGCTACACAAGCAACAGCCCTTTTTTTTTTTTAATTTTTTGCATAGACTCTCAATAGACTAATCAATCCTGGATTAACATTCAGAGTTCCCCCATCCATTGGGAATTGTTAATTATAGCTTCTGTGCGAGTGTGTCTTATGCTCAAGGTATGTTCTGAATCCTCACTGTTCTTCACTGCCTTAATGCAGCTCTTCATATAGTGCTTTATCTAAATACATAATTTATAAACTAATGAGAAAATACTCCATAATGTAATTTGTTACTGTTTTTATTGATTTCTGAATGGTGGTGAGTAATGAAGGCTCTTGTTCAGGTGTCCTATAAGGTATTGATTGGCTCGCAGTCGCAACCTCTTTGCATGTGTCTTCCACATCATCAATCAGAGCAGTCTTTCCAGCTTGTCCGCTGCTGTACGTCGCCTTACAGAGCGCTGTGTACCATAGGTGCTCATACTGATGTCAGTTAGAGAAAGAAAAACACAGCCTGAAAGAGCACAGCAGGAAATGTAGTCAGGAGCGGACAAATATCATGAACACGCGTACAGTTTGGTGTTCAGAATACAGTAATTGATGCACCCTACAACCCTACATTTAACTGTTTCCTCACTAATGCCAAGTTAAATCAAACAAACAGTGGTAATAGACCAAACAAACAACAGTAATAGCAATAGGTAATAGTTTTATAGTTTTTATATGGCTGTTGTATTGGTGTACATACATGTCTGTAGGACTGCAAATCATTTTCACTATAGATTAATTTACCAGTTATTTTGTTTGTTAATGAAATAATTGTTTGCTCTAAAATTTCAGTAAATAAATCAGCATTCAAGACTAATAAATAACAGGTAATCACATTTGATAAGCGGGTACCAGTGACATTTTGCCGTTTTTACTTAAAAAAATGAGGTAATCATTTGATTGACTATTAATATTATTGCCAATTAATTTTTTTGTCAAACTATTAATCAAATAATTGTTTCAGCTCTGCATGTGGTTGTTTGAGATGTTGTGTCCAAACCATTGTTTTTACACTTCGTGGTATACCAGAGGTTAAGGTCACATTCATTTTAAGGATTTACATCAGGACTATGTAGTTTATGATGAGCATCATTAACAGCAGCCTCTGCTGCCACAAATGGTAATTACAGCATTGTGGCGCATGTAGTTTTGTTGAGAAATGAGCAACAAAGGGTGCAACACTATACGAATAAGAGCAAAAATATTCAAAGGGGAACAGACTTCGACACAAGACTAGACCATAGAGCAAAGGGAAAAACATTTGGACCCACCAGTGTCGGATTTTAAGGGGCGAACGGTGAAGAAACCAGTGAATGCCCCTAAAACCTGTGGTAAAAGCACAAACATTTAAAAAAAAAAAGTAAATTAACATTTACCAGTTCAGGTCAATATCCTGATCCTACTTAAATCATTTCATCATTTCATTTTTATTCAATTCATTTAATTTCCATCTCTTACACACACTCACACAAAGCACGCTGTTGTTCACACTTTGCTGCTGTCACAAAACCTGGCAAAGTCTAGGCAATCCTGCATCTGCAGCAACAGTGAAGTTGGCTGCTGTCATAGACCGGTATCTCATTAAAAAAGCCCCAACTGTTACCAAAGAAAGCATCCCAAATCCTAGGCCATCACCAACGCTACCCCCAGCAAATAAGACTGCAAAGAAAGTTGCTGCTTTGACGATTGAAAACCTGAAAATAGACTGCAGTTAACAGTTGGACATGTTGACTTATTGTAGGCTGTGTGAGATGTAGTGCCGTAAAGCATTACACACCTCTTGCGGGAGATCGTACCCACTCAACCCGAGTCACATAGTGCAAGAATAGGCGTTTGGGGCACAGAGTGGGAATGAAAGAGGCACCATTTTCCATATTACAATAAGCGCGCCATCAAAATGAATCTGAAGCTGACATTTCCAGATATTATAGCATAATGTTGCTTTAACTCAACGTCAATACATCATAAAATGCCATAGCTATGCACAATCATATGCTGACGTATCAAATTAATCATTGCACTTAACTACTTGTCGTCATGTGTAATTATTAGATGTATTCATAATTAATGACAGTGGAAATTAACCATAGCACTGCATTAGCATGAGTTTTATGGCATTACTAAAGGATAGTGTAGGCTGGAGTGTTAAAGCCACACTGCTGACATCCTCAGATGAATAGCCTGTGTTCAGAGATAATATTCCCTTAGTGTTACCAACTGCCACGGCACAATCGCATCTTCACTCATTGGCTGGATCCTGTCCGGCTTCGCTTCCATTCATGAAACAAATGCGTTTTTTGACCTGCAATGTCAACCCTTTGAATTTTTGAGTGACAGATTAACGAGCAGCGCAGCATTGACTGGCTGCTGTTTATGGGCCTGATCAAAGGTGATTGCCTGCTTTGTAACCTTCCTCTGTAAATTAAGGCTTATGGGTCTAATAAATTTCCAAGGGAGCCAGGCCCACTCTGTCAGCTGGTGACTTTTTGACATTGTTCCACTCTCTCATAGTGATAAAGACAACTGCTTTACATTAGCCCTAGGATATTGACTCCTTAAGTTTAACAGAAGGGCAAACGACAAAGTAGCGGCATGTCTTGAAATGACTTTGCAAAGTGCCAAGATCAGACATCCCCTCACTGTGATGACACTTCTCACAACAAGTGTGGTTTGACATTGTGCATGCTGCTCTCAACCAAACATGAGAAAGCCCAATCTCGTGCCTCTTAGGAGAAGTCCTGATGTTGCATGATGTTGTGCTGAATACCATATGGACCAGCCAAAGGAGTGTTTAGGGAGCAGCGTTGACGATACCAAGACTTCGTCCTTCAATGCCACTCGTGGATCAGTACAGCTGCGACAAGGACTTGGCAGTCTGATGCAGCTGCTGCCATAGCACTGTCTGTCCTCTCTGTGCCTTTGTGTGAGGGCACAGTCAGTCTTGAGTGCTGTGTGAGGAAAGCGGCCGTATGGTGACATAGTTTATTCAGCACATTTCAGTGTTCCAAAGATTGCTTTTTTTTTTTTTGTACTTATGAATGTCAACACAATTTAGTTTTAGGAAATGTCTTTGTGAGTTGTTGTCTTCAGGTTTGTTTAGCTTCTGTTCTTCTATATTTGTAGCATTTAACTCAACATTTTTCCGCCACATTGCTTGTGGATTGTGTTAATATGCTACCAGAATGTCACTTTTTTTAATGTTGGTGTTTAACATTTTTACAGAAGGATCTTCTACAATACTCTTGTAAACATCCGAAACTTGTCTGCTACTTTTTTTTTTTTTTCCTGAAAAAGATTTATTGTGTCACGAGATCACCTCAAGATAGTTCTGATAGTTCCAATAATGCACCTGAGCACACCTATCTTTAAAACCAGTTCAAACAGGTCGCACAGATGGGTGCAAGTACCAACATGAGACTATTGCGTTGGCTGCTTTTGCACTGGGTGTCGGCATAATGCTCTGAAGGTTTAGCAGGCAATACAATTGCAGTCTACATATTAATGGGATAGAATATGCTTTAATGATTCGGAGATGTACATTTTATTTTGAGACTTTTGTCAAATTCGAATCCATCTGAATCAAAAGACATTGCTTCTCCCCTGCACCATGCGTTATTTATCAACTGAGAAGGCAAAAAGCCCTTTTCCAAGAAAGAAATAAAGTTAGTATCCACCTCTGCTACAATGTATGTGACATTTTGTGATCACTTGCTGAATGTCAAGACTCTTGCTGCAAGCCTGCTGAAAGCAAAATTCTTTCACGGAAAAAGTGCTTCCTCGATATGACTTCTTTCTCCTCTGACTAATCTGAATTTTGTAGTAAATGTTTTTGCTGTTTTGCGTCAAGAGCGAACTGCAGTCGCAAGGGTGTAAAACATAATTGAGGCAATGACGGGCTATTATTGGAGTGGTGTCACATTAATGTTGTATGTCTTCATGGGTTTAGTCATGGCATATTTTCACCTCCTGGAAATTCACGTGTCCCTGACCTAAAGGGATGCCAGGTTCATGTTTCCTGGACCTCTTTTGAAACAGCCTCTAGTGTTTTGACAGTGAGCCAAGTGGCTTGTCAGAATGGCTAATTTGAGCAAAAACTGGAAGGCAAAAGGAGAGGGAGCTTTGCCTCTTAACTCATAAAGCATGGTTACTAATGGGAACACTTGCATTTCCAGTTTCCGCTTTTCATTTTTTCCATTTGTGTTGTACGGCATTAGTGCTACTGAGAAATCCCGTTTATTTTGATTTGCACAATGAATGAGACCTGCATTTTTTTTGCCTTGTTTCTCTTCATCTCCGCATATTAATAGAGAGTATTGCTGTTTATCATTGTCACCACTCCGACTCTCTCTTGCCACTGTGCCCCACTTTTTGTCACTTGGATGCATTCATGAGAAACATCCTGAGTGCTTTTGTGTGTAGAGGAGTTTGCTGTGAATATTTATGCCATCCAGGGCCTGTGTCACAGCGTACAACTTTGTTTGTGCCTTAGTGTGTCTCCACCAGCACAGCACATCCCATGTGTGTCTATTCTCATCTTCTTTGTGTGTGTGTGTGTATCAAGAATAAGTAGAGCAGTGGTTAGGTAGAGAGGGACTGAGTAGGATTGTCTCCAGAGTGCTGCTGATGATAATTACTGTAGAGAGAGAGTCTCAGGGGACTGCAGGCCAGCTGCTTGCCTGCCTTGCTGCCATCATCGCCCCATACTGCTCTCTCGCAGGGCAGACATGTAGCACTCAGATTATCCCTTTCCTGTCAACGTGTCACCTCAGCAATATCATGACACGACTATTAGCATGACTAGGAGTGACTGAAACCATCACTGGTGATGAGTAACTGAGGGGGGGGGGGTCTTTTTATATCACATATGTATTCTAATGGTGGCAAATGGAAGCTGGTGGTTATGGAAGTATCTTGTGATGCAGTAAATTCCTGTTTGTAAGTTGTCTTTAGTGTTATGCTGCTCCTGTATTCATATTCATGCACACTCCTCTGCACTCTCCATGAACGCTCCTTGATAATCTCACAGGTTTATGTTTTTGCCTTTTTTATTTTATTTTTTTCCCCCCCACTTTGCCTCTCAGTAGTCCAGTTTAGTGCAGAAAATGGCTTTGATTACAAAGTACCCAGGAGCTCCAGCTGACACGGAGATGAAGCCAGTCAAATGTGCAAGTCGGAGTTAAAGCAAAGTCGTAATGGTTTGTCGTTACAAAACACTACACCATGATGGATTTGTGTTCCGCTGACACTAATCTGAAAATGGATTCATTTAAACTATTGAATGTATCGCCTGGTAAAGCGTAATCTCGAGCTTCAGATCACCATTAGCTGCGCATAAAACTGAATTTTAAACTCAGGGATTGGATGCTTCTTACCGAAATGCTCGATGAGTCTTTTTTTTTTTTTTTTCCAAAGATTTTCTTTTTTCTTACTTTTTTTTTTGTCATTTTAAGTCTTTGTTTTAAAGTGGAGAGTGAAGAGAGACGGGGAAAGGCGTTTCACTTCAGCTGACAGTCGCCTTATGTTGTCTATTCAAAACTCTGAATGCCTGAATTATCTGCTCATACTTTGCAGTAAATCTGTATATATATATATATATCAATACTTTTAATGCTATTTAAAGGAGGATTTCTTTTAATTATAGAAGCAGCATGTAGCATTTCTTCATGGATTAAGATCTAATTTTATAAATAATGAGAACATCTCTTACAGAACGTGTTGACAGGTAAAGCAACAGGTTGCCTCCTGTTTTCTCACTCAGTGTTTTCCTCTGGATGGTGTTGAGCCAGATGTGCCTGCATGCAGGTTGTGTTACAGCACTGCTTGACTTGTTGACAGATTTCACCAACAGCTGTGGTAATACCAAGCCTCACTTCATCTTTTTAATTATGAATTTGAGCAGTCAAGACTACCTGCGTATGCAAAAGATTCTTGGTAGCACAATAGGAGAGTGGTAAAGAACAGAAAGATAAAATTGTTGTTGCAATTAGGTGCTCGTTAATGACGGAGATTTTGGAGTCAGTTCATCATCGGAGCATAATTTAGAATTACACAATAGTTCAAATAGTTCATTAATACGACCTGTCAGTCGTGTGTCAGATCATCAGTGATAGCAGCCAGGTAAAAATCTCCAGTAAGAGTCAACAGTTGACAAGTAAGTTGACAAAATGACATATTGCAAGAAGTTAAAATAAGTTCATATTTAATCATTTGTGAATATCACTTTATAAATCTCTTACAATATGTATCATTCTTTGCCAATACTGTAACTAATCTGACGAGATAAACACATATTACTAGGCTAAGCTGCTAATGGCTTCTCTATATCTTTGTAGTTATTTACTAATGTTAAACTTGTTTTGGGTGATAGATTGGAGGTAAAAGCAACTGATTAGTATGTCACATAATGAAACAGTGATTTGCAGAGATGCACCAATTGCAATTTTCTCAGGTGATTCAGATTTATTTGTATTTATTTCTTTTTCTAAAGCCTGATCTGCCGATTCCAAGCCTGGCCTATTCTGGGACTATGCAACTGTCCTTTAATTAGAAACTTTTGTAATTGTCTGTTCATAAAGTGTTGACTATTAAATAACTTTCTCCAAAACTGGAACCTTACGGGACCTTGAAGTGATTTTTTCCTCCACGGTTCATCTTGTTCTTACACATTCTACATTCACATTCGCTCATACGATACTGCTGTCAGTTGACTGCGATTCAGACTGACGCTCCCTCAACTAATCTGCCAATCAGCTCCTCTTTCTTTCCTTTCACGGGAAACACCTGGCACCTTATCCATCTTTTTAATTGAACTACGCCGGAACATTCAATTATAAATTCAAACTTCTTGGGCACTTCGTCTTATATTAACTTGATTTATAATAAATCGCTTGTCATGATTTGACATATAATCCGCTGGTTCTTATTATCTAAGTCCTGCGTTGCTAGCAGAATCACGACATCTTTTTCGCACACATTGAAGAACTTTTACACCACCGACAGTTTAGTTACTAAGCACACAAGGTGAACCCTGGTGTGCCGCATGCTTGTAAATCAGCGGGTATCTGAGACTGATCTCCAGGTCACCAGTCATGGCCAATCAAGCTGACAATCGGCCAATTACTGTCACCGCCTGACTGATCTGTGCATCCCCAGTTATTTGCCAATCTGGCAGCAGTTACTTTCTTAATGTTGTCTCTTATTGCTTATTGGCAACATCGCAGTTAAGACTTCAACATCTGCAGACAATAGAGGTCAGTAAAGTAAAAACCCATCGCTGGATGAAGAGCTCTGTGCAGGCTGCATATGAAGGTATATTTTTATTAGAGTGCCAAGTAAGAGCTCATCTTTGATACAAGTTGTCTGTGGGTCTGGTACATACTAGAAAGTGCCCTAGGTTCCTTTCCATTCTCTGGTGTTTTGCCCAAGGTAGCTGTCATTGCCTGGAGGGATACCTCCAGCCCCACTTGACTCCCCCCAGTAAGAAGCAGCTGTTATTTTGGGAAGTCGGCATAGCTCGCTTTTTCTCCTTGTCCTCAGTCCTCCCTTGTTTTTGCATCACAAAGGAGCCATTTTAATTGATATCAATTGTTTTCAGCTTCCTAGTTAGCAGGTTTGGGACGGCTGATAACTGATTCACATGGTTGCTGCGTCTTTCTCTCTAAAGGTGTGCCTTAACTTTGGCAGAAATTAGTGTCAAAGACTTCTTGTCCTTTTAGAGTTTATTGTAGTGCCTTTCAGGTCACATTATTGTCATCCACCAGTGGTTTTAGGACATTCTCTATCTAAGTGGCAGTCAGTGTTTTCTGTATTCTCAACCTTACTCGGACTTTTATGTATTAGCTAACATGGTTTCACTTCTACTTTTAATGTGTCTCTTGTGATCAAATGTGCCAGAATTACCAAACTGTTGTACTTTTGAGAATTTCACTGTAACTTTGTGTTTAGATCACATTAATAGTTCAAAGCAATGTTATAAATAATTGTTGGATAAAATTAGTGATGCGTGACTGAGTGGTGCTGGAGCCTGCAGCCAGCAGGGGGATTTATGCCTCTAATGTTATCTTGAACCGCTCTCAGTTTCTCTAAAAGTGTAGCCAAAAGTGGTGGTAATGTGTCATCCCTGATGGACTGTTTGTTTTTAACACCAAGTTGATTTATGAGTTTTCACATGCAAAGGCTTGGAGGTTAGATTGTGAGACTGCGGGGTGTACTATCACTGATGTAACCACATCTGTTTTGAGCTGCATTCTTGAGTGCCGTTATCTACACCGTGCCAACATCTTGACAATATGTGGATGTCGTTTGAGTCACTAAGTTCAAAATCTAATCCTAATGGTTAATATTTATCGGTGTGACGTAACAATATTTCCTGTTTTAAAAGATGCATAACCTACTATAGTGACAGGCTCCCCTCTCCCATTTTTCTTTAGTCAAATGTAGACCAAAAGATACTGACAGATGGAGACATGCACCCAGGCAGCAGAGCTGATCCTCCCAGGGCGAACAGTTTGAATGGCAAGGGAAGTAGATGTCTTTAGAGAGGAGGCCCTGCAGGTTACCTGACAGCAGTCAAATGAGTCCACAAAAGAAAGAGAACTTGCTCTGCAGCCTCGCTTGTTAACGCTGTGGGAACTGTTCCTCTATAGTGAGCATGTGGGAATAAAAGCTTAAAGTCATACAAGGGATGGCTGTAGCAGTAGATTGATACGTAGCGTTGATATGAAGCCAGCTCTGTAAAGATGTGAGCACAAATAGTCTCTGGTTTGCCTCAGTCCCATTTCATCCAGCCCATCTCCCCACGACTGGACATTAGCTAGAAGCAACCTTTGAATAATCTTAGAAAAGTTCACCGTGACCATCGGATAGTATTTTTGCTTGAAATGCATGGTGGTGCTGTGGTTAGCACTGTTGCCTCACAGCAACGAGGTCCTGTGTTCTCCCCATGCTAGCGTGGGTTCTCTCCGGGTAGTCCGGCTTCCTCCCACAATCCAAAGACATGCACATTAGGTTAATTGGTAACTCTAAAATTGTCCGTAGGTGTGAGTGTGAGTGTGAATGGTTGTCTGTCTCTGTATGTGGCCCTGCGATTGGCTGGTCCAGTCCAGGGTGTACCCCGCCTCATGCCCAATGTCTGCTGGGATAGGCTCCAGCTCCCCCGCGACCCTGACGGATAAGCGGTATAGAAAATGAGATGAGATGAGATGCACATCCCTAAATCACACACACTCGCCAAGTTTTGCTCAACAACAGACAGACGGATACAAATCACTTTTCTCTGAATCTATTTTAACTTCTCCTGTTCTAAGTTTCCTATAGTAGTCAGATCTATTACTTTGTGATTTATAGTGCTATGCACATGTTTATGCAATCCTGCAGTTCAATTCTTGCCCAGCCTTTCGAACTCCTCCAGGCTCCTGCAAGAGAGTCACATCATCAATATTGGCTGTTATAGAGTGCTTCTGGGGATAGAATTGAAAGCATAGCACCGCACATACAAACTGCAATAACTGAAACATATTAATCGTATGGTATTGCAGACGAGACTGCAGAGGTGACCCGCAGATGCCCCTCATTACTGTATTCAGTTATGCGAGAGAAGAGGCCAATATGGATCAACATGTACTGTTCTCCTAGAAAACAACCCATTTTGGCTCTAATGAAGTCTCCCAACGGGCTCTCACGGGGGTTGGAATGGAGAAAGCATGCTAATACAGTGTGCAATGCCACAGGAAGGAGTGGCTTTGGCATGGATTGTGAATTACCAGTCATGCGGTTCTGTTTTGAGTTCGGACCCACTGATAATTGTGCTTCGTTCTAGATTAAAAAAGGTCTGGCTTGTCTCTTCCCTATTAGAGTGACCACGGCAACTTCATTAGCCTTTAATCACTAATAACCATTAAAGGTTAGTTAGGGCTACGTTTGACTCCCTCCACCACTTAATGGTTGAGGGATGTTGAACAAATACACTCCCTTCCAACCCCCCCCCCCCCCCCCCCCCCCCCCCCCCCCCCTCCCGCCCTTGTGTTCATAGTCCTTCCCCCTCATGAATGATGGAGTGACTGACGACTTTAAAAGGCACAGAGTGGCCTTGTCATGCCCCACGCACTATTGAATCAAGTCGCAGCTTAAAAACACACACTGTGCATGTGCAGGCACACACGTCCTCAAAAGCATCTTGCCTGTCAGTTTTTTGTTGTGTTTTTTTTTTTGTTTCTGCTGCATGTAGAGTCCTAAAAATGTTGCTGCTCTTGAATCCGTCCTTTAATGGTATATGCAGGGGTTTTTGAGTGTGGTATGTTTGCACTCATGCGGGCGTGTGTACATGTGTTTCTTATGCATGCATTCATGAATGCATGTTTACATAATTTGTTGGAGGAAAACACTTTGATTAAAGTTTCTTGAGGTCCTTAACCCTTTTTTTGCCGACAGGAGCGCCCGCGACCCCATTGCATATCTATTTTTCAATGCCGGTAGAATTGCAACCAAATAAGACGGAGCAATAAATTCTTTTTGCATATAAAACCCGAGGAGTTACACTTTCATATCACGCATTTAACGTGTCCCAGAGCGCTGTTTCCTTCCACTAATGTGTTTGCAGAAATCCAGTATAAAGCGCACACAACAAAAACGTAGTAATCATGACCGCGGGTATTCGCTGTGCTTCCTACGTTGGAATACGCGTCATCATGTTGTGAGCATGAACCATCATGTGGTTTTCTTATTTAGAAAAATATGTGTGTGGTTTATTGCACTTTTTAGCAATTTATTTAGTTAGTCTGGACATAAGTCTATACATATTATTAAAACTTGGGATATAAAGGTTGTATTGATGTATAGCAAATTAAAATGCTCCAAAAAATGGCACTACAGCATGTAAAAATGTAAAGATATGCTCTGGCTTGTTCTATGGCGGCTATTAAAGGGTTAAGACCATTCCAGAAGATTTCATTTTAGCTCCATGAATCTGTTAGCAGTCAAATAACCAAGCGCAAAACCTGTTGACTCTTGCATTCATGGATCGTGCTGTTTACAGGCATTGACAAACAAAATTTGAATGACAGGCCGAACCCTTTAGGTTTATTACTGTTTTTTCCAGTTCCCTAAAGCTCAAAATGTTGGTTTACTAAGTGCACTTGAATGCCAACGTGTCCATATGGAGACGTGTCATACAGTGCAGCCTAAACACGCTTCCAGTAGCCATTGTGTGACGAATGAAGAGTATTCATTTAGCCACTTATATCGCTGTAAATATTTCTTTCATATTATTAATGTAACATTTGCACTCTTAGCCTTCAGCTTTGTGTCCTGCTGTTGTTCCCATTGTGTTTAGACACTGCTTTTGTGTTTTGAGTGTGAAAGTGCAGTTAGTCCACAGTATCATATTCATGATACTAGTATTAATACCACTTTTCTCATCTTGGAACATTTTGTCATGTTGGTTGGTCCATCTTTGCCTTCTTTTTTCCAAAATAATTTCACCTGACTGCCATCAGATTAGAAGGACGCAGATCCAATTTCAAGGTGTCGTGCGCTGCTCGGTGCATTTGCTGTATTTCATGATGTGTGTTTGTCCACACAGAAATGTATTTTTCCCACTGTTAAGCACAGACACAACATGCAGCAGCTGGCTTCTTATTTTAAAAACCACTGATTGTTGCTAAGAGCAGAAAATCGACCATCCGGACTTCAGCACAGCTGGTGTGATGGAGCATTTGATTTTGCTGTATTGATGCAGTGTCGACAATGTATTATTAACAATAGTATACACAGTATATAATACTCTGTATTCAATAATGTCATGCAAACAATAAATGGCTTTTGTCATGAGTAACGGTGAATAACCGCTTAGGTCAGTTTAACTAGAGGTAGTCAGCAATGTAATGTAGTGCAATCCTGATGTTATTATCATGTCAGTTTAATCTTCTCTGTGTAAGGACATACACACACTGAAGCATCATCTACATGCTGAACCATAATTTACCTTACAGTCCTTGTTTCCCTTTACTTTAATGGCCTTTCTCTCCTTAACGACTCCCTGAAGATCTTTCCTGTGAAAACATTCTCACACACACACACACAGTAGTGAGTGCTAGTGTGGAAGGATTCTAACTGTAACACAGCCTGTGTTTCCCCGTCACATTAAAAAGCCAATTTCCTTTTAATAGCAACAACAGCTGGAGCTGACAGAGCCTGCGTCTGCTGATGGAGCAAACAGCTCCAGACCTGTCCTGCAGCTTAGGCCTGGCTGCTTGCCTCATTACAGGAAAAGGAAAGAGAGAGAGAGAGAGAGAGAGAGAGATGGGGGGGGAGGAAGAGGGGAAAGGATGTAGCCTGGGCACTCCAAGGCAGGTGTCTGACATGTTTTGCTGTTGTATAATGTAAAACAGCACAGCAGACACTGCACAGGCTCGGAGAGATGTTGGGCTGTAGAGGAAAAACTGTTATCATTAAGCATGATGGAGCCCACAAGATGGGTACCATTTATAGCACTGTATTAACGATCGTTCACTTACAAGTCACACTTACTCATTCTGCCTCCCTCCTTCCCTTCCTCCCCTCCAGTGCACCTGGTCGAGTCCCAGGAGATGGCTGAATCTGCAGGAGTACCAGAGCAAGAAGCTGATGCAAGAGAGTGGCGTTGCTGTCCAGCGCTTCTATGTGGCCGACACAGCTTCTGAGGCCCTGGAGGCTGCGAAGAGACTCAGTGAGTACAGGACACACACACACACACACACACACACACACACACACACACACACACACAGAGCCATGAGGGTCACCCATGTCCACTCAGTAAGACGTCTGATTTAAGGTACTAATAATAATATCATACCTTTCATTGATTCCTCACTTTGAGGATTATTTTGAGAAAACAGCCACTGCCTACAAAAACTAGAATTTAAATCAGGAAATATCTACTCAAAGATTTAAGTGAACAAGACCACAAAGCATTCAACATTTGCTACTTCACAGTTTTCAACACTTTATACAGTATTAATACCGGACACATATAAAATGTGTTAAGGGTTCGATTCGCATGTTAATTTACACATGACATATTTCTTTATTTCTGAGGTGTTGATAAAGGGTTTTGTGAACTGTAATTGTACTGCTGTCATTAATAGTGCAGACATGCAGACATTAATAGTCCTATTTGTGCTGCATGGCTCTTTGGCCCAGCTACAGAACGTGCAACTGGCTGATGCTAATCAAGGTTGAAGTTTTATCAAGTTTAATCGCATCTTTATGCTGTTTGCTTATGTGAGGACGCCTTGTTTTATTTTTTTTTTTTTAGCTTAGTGGTTGTGCCTGCTCGGTTTTTCATCATGCACTCATCCGCGCTAATTTTTTTCACAGCCTCTCTTATTCAGTTTCTCACTTCTTGTCTTTATTTTTTTATATTCCTTGGTTACAATTTGGATTATTGCCCCCACACACCCACACAAAGCCGTGCAAGGAAGTGACTGAAACTCATTTTATTCTTGTAACACAAATCTTCCCAAATACATTGTACTAGCATCAGCAAAGATGGTTTAACACACATTTGTATGCACCCACACATAGCTTACATATCCTACCTTCCCAATTCTACTTTCTTCCCACTCACAAAACTGCCCGACACGTATTGCTTATATTTCCACCCTCAGCTTTATATTTTATTCAGTGTCCTCTCCAACTACAGCAGCCGTTTCCTGATAGTGCATCCAGCTTGGTTGTCAGCCAGCAAGGTGCCACTCTTACCGTTGGCTTTGGGCTCCAGCGCCTGGGGTGCTGCTTTCAGTGGCCCTGGTTACGATGCAGACAAAGATAAACTGAACAGGAGGAAAAGGATATATATTTTCATGACAGTACCTATATTGCTTGGTAGGGAAAAAAATACAGAGACAGAAAATGCGGGACGAAGGAGTTAGAGGGGAACAGACAGCTTAATAAAACCCAGGCCAGACTCAATGGTTGATTTACTTATAACTCAGGATTTGTGGTGCTAACCAGCCAGATAGCATTTGTTCATAGTTATGACACAGTTATGGGGCTGCGCTGAAGTTTTGCCCTGGCAACTGAAAAGTGGTGCCGCACATTTAGGTCATTATAAAATCCATTTTGAGACATTTCTATGTGAACTGCAAAATCCGGTATGAGCAGAGGGACAGAAACTTTACGCAAATGGTGCCTGAAAGTGATTCATCATTGCGGAGTGTCCGCTGCAGTAGAGGTAATTGCATGACTGCTGTTCAGAAATATTTTCATTGGTTTCTTCTCGCTAGCTCAGAACTTAGACTTTCCTTCGCGCTCCATTGCTTTCCAGAAATGTACAAGACACGTGTTAAGTAGCCCTGCATCAGGTCTCAATTAGCAGCAGTGCATTCAAAGTAACTCGACTGTGGCTGATACCACTTACATCATGTGTGTTGATAAATTCCCAGCTAAATTGAAAATATGCGCCAGTGCAACGTTTTGCAGCTCTAACAGTAATTCACGGATGGCTTGATAACTCAGCCCCTTTATTCCCACGGCGCACTACATAGCTGCTTTGTTTTCTCATCTCCATTTCTGCACTAAGCTTCGGTCAGTGTCCTCGTACATGTGTGTGTCTGTGTGTGTTTCTCACACTTTTTGCATCCTGTGGCTGCTGCTGGCTCACTATTAAAGCACGCCAGCGAGCATCCGATGCTTCATTTCTTCAAATACACAACGTGTCTTTTCGTGCTCCCTCGTGAACGTGTGCGGCTTACTCTCAGGCCATGTTAGGTCGTACATGAGCGTTAGACAATGATAGAAAAAGATGGAGATCCGTAACCTCTGTAGTTAAGATCTGCTGGACTGAGATGCAAACTGAGACTGTCGGGCTCTGACTCCCAGAGGGTGAGGGGGAGGCAGGGTGTGAAGCCAGCCCTGGATGGAGCTCTGTTTCATGGCTTTCCACTGCAGAGGACACTGGGTATGGCTCCGTATGGGCGGTTTGGGTATCTGAGCTGACCAGGAGCGACTCCAATGGATTTCTGTGTGGTGCTGATTTCTTGCTGTGAGCCTCTGGTTCTGTGCATACTCAATAGAATAAACCAGTCAAGCGTAGAAGCGCAGACACAGATGAATGACATGCGAAGTGTAAGCTTGCCCATATGAGTACGTAAACACATAGACACTCACATACATGCACACAAAACCAATATTCTCCTCAGTGCTACACTCACTTAACCATGAAGTGGGTAAGTTGACAGCTCAATTGCACCTATGCTATAGAAACTCCTCTCACTCCTCTCATGTACTGTAAAGTGGTCCAACTCTCCCTAAAGTGGACTCAGATTGATTTGTTCTATTACAGCTGAGGACAAATAGCTTAAAATCTTTCTCCTCCTCTATAAAGACATAAAAAAAAAAATATCCGACATGGACCACTGAATCCCTTTTAACTTGAATGACAACTCTTAGGGGAGAGTTTACATTGTGGCAGATGGGTGACTCACAACCAGCTAATGGCTCATGGAAAGTAGGGTTTTGATTTCTGGGCCCCATACTGGGGGAACAGTGCAGAGTTATCAGAAAGTCCAAAGTTTTTGTAATGTGTGTCCCACTGGGACACTGAGAGAATGGCACTCTCACTCCTGCTGTCTGTCAAAAACCAATGACCCAGATCGACTAGTCTCGTACTCAAACTTAATTTGTATGTTGTGTGTGACAGCCCAAGCACCAAGCTGTCGAAAGACCTTGAAGTTGCATAAAATAGCATTAATATCTAAATGTTTTGATGGAAAATGTTAAAATTTGTAATTTGTAGACATTTGCTGTCCCTCCATAGATTTAATGGATTCCAGTCATTGGCCTGCTCATAGAGCTAAGTCTCTGTGTGTCATGGAAAGCAGAAGTAAATTTCTCTGTGGCAGAATCAATAATTGACGTGTGTAATGTGATGCCACTATGGCAGGCTGTAGTCAAGCTTCAGGTGTGCGAGAGGGTAAGACTGGCTGAGCTTCTTCCAGTAAATCACCTGAAAGAGCTTTGTGATGCTTTATGCATCAGTAGAACTTGGTAACTATTCAAATAACCCCATCTTTGAAATACTTGGTTGGTATACATATTTGGAAGAAATTGTCTTCCTTGGCATATAGCCTCTATATTGCCTTTCCCACTGCATTGATGTGAGCTTGCTCATATATATGGAGACGTACGTCTGGGTGTGTGTGTGTGTGTGTAGATATATATATTTGTATCTATGTATGCTTGTATAGATAGACACACACACAGATATGTATGTATATACATATACACATGTACATAATATAAATAATACATATACAAGGCATATGTGTACTGGATTTGTGCAGTTTTTCCAAGATCTGGTTGCTTTCTAGCAGTTTTGAGATATTAAAGTCCAGTAATTAATATAGATTTATATCTGAAATATGCACGGCCATGCACATGCACACAAATATACACGCACGTATACAAATACCTGTGCCCTAGTACAGCCAAAGAGAATGTGATTATGCAGTCCACTTTGTGTGTCGCCACCCGCTTGACAGATGCATCTGTTGAGCAAATCTTGATGGATTTTCAGTCTGAATTCTAAATCAAAACCACATTTTCCCTCCCCTTCCTTGCTGCGAGAGCCCTTCATGTCTGCCATGCCTCCTGCCTCCCCTAGCAATCATTCATTGACAAAGCCGTGATAGAAGAAAAGCATTGCTTTGGATTCTTATCTTCGCCGCGTGTTGAGCCTGTGTGATGAATGAGAGCAACATACACGTGTATATGAACACCTCATATCAGATGAGTTTGTTCGATGTTGTCCGTCTGTCACGTTGTCATCTTCCTGACTGTCGCTTGATGAATTGTGTTGCCTTTACATTTTCTGTGTATTTCTGTCGCTCTCTCTCTTTTTTTTCCAGTAAAGTTGCCTTAATTTCTCGTACTCCTCTTTCACCGCGGTCTGCCTCTGCTGCTCCTTTCCACTTCTTTGTGCTTACCACAGCCTCACTGCCAGAATGACAATTAACAGAGGTAGGAAGCATTTTAATTTATTTCACTCGGCTATGAATATTCAGTGTAAACAGAGCAGTTTTTATGCATGGCTGTCAAATCTCATGTGTGCTTATTAGAGGGATAGTTAATTCGATATGTTGGCTTACTGAATAATAGCCAGCTACCTTGACATTAACTCATAGATGAGGCAGGTGTGTGTGTGTGTGTGTGTCTGCAGGCGTGCAGATTTGGTTATGCTTGTGCTTTTTTTTTGTTTTTTTTTGATGGTGTGTGAGGGAAAGAAAGAGATCGACAGGATGACAGATGCATCGGTTTCAATCTGCCACGCACTGCTGTTTTAAGTTGGCATGCTTGAAAGCTCTCAGAATGTAGTTGGCTGAGGTTAACACCAGTTCCTGGATTGAAAACGTAAACATTTTGTTGGCCAGGTTATATGTGTAGTGGCTTAATTTATCCAGAAAGGAGAGAGAGGCTCTTTTTAGGCTACTGGGGATCTTCAAGAGCCCTTAAAGTCAGGTCAGTGTGGCTCACACTGTGCCTCAGATGATGTGTAAATAAAAGTAGCTCAAGGCCAAGGACAGTGTTGTTGTGTGTATCATAAAGTGATTGTTTTCAGTCTGCTCATTTAGTTGTCTACTCTCTGTGGCAGCTCAGACCCCCTCTATGCCTCTGGCCTGTGATCTGCAAACTGAGACGAATCTTCTTGAAAACAGGAGCTAGCAAGTTTATTGTGCCATATCTGCTGTTAGTGTTACTGCCAAACTTCTCAGGAAACCTAAGCACTTCGGTTTAGCTTCACGTGCTGTGCATGAATGAAATACGGAGCAAACGGCCATTCAGATGATTTATTGAGTAAAACATCTTGAATATTAGCGAGCGTGTGACACCATGGAAGGATCTAGCAGCCTCATCAATGTTGAATTCTGAGTCAGTTGTGTGTATGATAATACCAGTACACATTGTGTTAAAAATGTACATTAAATCCACACAAAACATTAAATTCTCAATATGTGCTGCATCACCATATTTGCTGAGAGGAAAGCACAAGGAGATTTCAATGGCTGAGGAGTTGAAGCATGCACCAGCAAATCGAGGGATGGTTGAGATAATTTGATCTCTCCTTTCATGGAATCCAGTGGTATGGGTTTCCCTTTGTGCACTGAGGTGAAAAGGAGCCTCTCTGTACAGCAGCCTCTGCTGGATGGACTCCCAGACACATCCACTGCGTTTCCCCATCAGTAACACTGTGGAGACACATGGGATATACCAGACACAGAGCCAAGGGCATTTTGGAAGGGCCCAGTGGCATTGAGGGCCAGGGTAGCTGTAACTGTGACAGCAACTGGGAGGACAGACAGGACGTTCCTGGCCATGAAATCCAGCATGTTTGTGCTTCGTGTTGGAGTGGAAGGTGCACTCATTTCTAATACTTTCCTCACTACAGGCAGAGGAGCTATGTTCATGGCTGGCTCTGTACCTGGACTTCAGTGTATGGCAGCCACAGTTCTCTTTCAACTATAAATGCATGGAGGTAATCCATTCACTGACTAGAAATATACGGTCAGATTCAATGTGTGCAGTGCATCAAATGGCTATCAATGCCTTTCTGTAGTTATTAAAATGCAAGTGAGAGAGGGGTAGATCTTTGCAAGCAAATTGTATGCGTGAATAATGGATGTTATAGTGAGTGTCTGATGCTTTTAAAAAAGGTTATTTTGGTGTCTTGGATTCACTGTTTTAAGTGTGCAGTGATCATTCAAAAAAGTATATTCCCAATCGTCAGTCCGAGTGTTAGTGTGTTTCATAACAAATTCATTTTTTCAGCAGTGATTTATTGTGAAGGGTGTGAAATAAAATGCTTAAGTCACACGTATAAGATATGGCATAACACATATGCTCACACTTGGCGTGCCTCCACATCATTTTTGCTGGTGATATCAATGGTTCCGCTTTCTCTGGCTGGGTGCAGAGAGGCATTTACACCTCCGACTGGGCCTGGCGCTTGTGTATGAGATCATCTATGGCGTACCATATGCTTCTTCACTAACCCAACACACTGCCTAGAATGTACCATCTGTCACAGGAACGCTCCCCCCCCCCCATGGGCATCACCACAAGCCGCTCTGAGGACTTCCTTATTCATGCGTGACGTTTGCACCTTAGCTGAGTCCTTCCTCGTAACCCCCCCGCTCTGACTGGCCACTGTGCCACTGGAGCTATGCTGTGCTTTGCTAAGCCTTCTCGGTTTCTTTAGTCACATCTGCTCTTGTTTTAATAATCTGAAAGTGTAAGTACCAGTCTGACATGGGATAAATTAAATATTTGGCCGATCTGTCCGGATTCCAAATTCTCACTGTATAAGCACAGCCGGCCGCGCCTTGTACTCCAGCCAGAGGTCTTTTTAAAATCACTCTGATCTGTTGGATGCTCTGTTATCCCATCAGTGGTCCACTGAAGGCTAATATTGTTCCCTCAATATGTGGGGACACTAACAAGCCGTGCTCAACGGGTAAGCCACCTGACAGTTTTTTAAACTGCCCTACAGTAACAGTACCTCAACAGCTGAAGTCACTTGTTCGATTGTCGCTGAAGTGAATTATAAGTTACTTCTCGTTTATCGGCATGTGATTGAAAAGTCCCAACGCCCTGTAGGACTTATGTTCCAACTAAACTTGTATTTAATTGCATTTTATTTATTTCTTCAGCTTTAATGTAAATGATGTCTAGACGGCACTTTTCCTGAGCTAAAATGATATGCATATATGTGGTTGTCAATTTTTCTTGGTATAAGATTTGACAGTGTAGAAGAACCTCGCAAGTCAGAAGGAGATTTTTAATTCCCTATTGTGGGAGCTGAGTAGTGAAATAATACTCGAATATATTACCATCATTCATCTTTTGTCATGTCATAGTGTCTTGCTTAGTGACAAAGCCATTATGTGGATAATACTTGCCCTAAATTATATGCTTTATTAAGGCTATTCAAAGCTTTTTTGAGGAGTGAATTTGTAAGAAGCAATGCAGTGATATTTCTTTCCTATCACTGTGTGCCTTTCCTTTATTTCCACAGTTCTAGTTTTTTTCCTATCTGGATTTGGATAACAGTTGTTGTATAAGGGGTTGGTCCTTTGTCATCAAATTCTATTATGCTTGGCTCTCTGTGTGTGTGATACCACCCTGTCTCACCAATGACCTAACCAACCTAATATTTTAACAGTAAAAAAGAAAGTCGCAGCTGTACCGCACACCTTACGGACACATGGGCCCCACTTCCTGTTCTTCTCAACAAGGGGCAAACAAATATATCTTCTTGTCACACATGGTTAAAACACGGAACATGGTCAGACCTCTCCTCACTGCGCTTCCCCTCCTTTCTCATTCACAGTCCCCACTAGAGCCGCATCGTGCACTCCAACACTTCAAGCGCCTTTTAAGACCACTTTCATCTTTCCCTTCTGAAAAGGAGGCAGAGTCTCTGGTGAAAAGCGCTGACAGTAGCAGTTAGCGCTGAGTACAGTTGGCTCAACAACAGCCCTTTCACTTTTGTCTTTGTCTGAAGTAGTGGGGGATAAGACGACCCTCTTAGAGCTTTGTGCGTTTTTGTGCGTATGTACACCAGCTGGAGCCCATGTTGTGTCCTCCTCTCATTGGTCTACTGGACTGAGTCCACTAAGGCAGCTGCTCATCTGTTGAGGGAACTGATCTTACAATTGGCTCTTGAACTTCAAAAGATTATGCGGCCTCACTCTTACAGGATATTGCACTTGCATTGTTGCCGTCTTCATGCTCTTCGTGCCAGACATTCCATTCCCATCAGCAATTGCCACCCCCGCTGTTTTCAGTCTAAACCCAACGGTAGCGCGGCCACGACAGCAACAGTGATGAGGAGACAGAGTGTCCGCTTAATGATGTCCGTTTCAGATGGGTGAGCTTGTGTCCAGACAGGACTATGTTGTGGAGTTATACAGCTATGCAAGACAAGATAAGTCAACTAGCTCTTTTTATGATAAGGTTACCTGCAACAGTCCCAGTCACATCACACTGGAAGTCCCAAACACTTGAGATCTTTTCCCTTTAATGGTCAGTTTTGTACAGCAGACTTCACAGCACACTTTACAAATTGAAATTAATTCTCTGTATTTAACCCATCATATGTACACACACATGCCCCACACTCATGCACATGCATATGAACAGAGGGCAGCCATACAAGGCGCCCGGGGAGCGATCTTAGGGTGGGGGTTAAGGGCCTTGCTCAAGGGCCAAAGTGGCGCCGGCGGTGCTACACCTGTCAGCCTCTTGGTCACCACACCAAGTCTTCTTTCCTTTGGGGGTTCTCTCAGTCCATGCCGATCTAGGGGTACGAACCAGCGACCTCCTGGTCACGAACTCGTCTCTCGAACCACTCGGCCACCACTCCCAGATATGATGCATCATGTGATGCTGCTAGTAATCATAACAGTTTAATGCTTAGTATATAAGTAAAGGGAACTGTGAGTACTACCGTGGATTCAGGAGTGGTTAGTGACTGTGGAAAATAAGACGAAGATGTTGTGGGCGCTTTGTGTGTGTGGGTTTTCATGGGGTGGCTATTTTCATGCATGCTGCTTGTGTGTTTACAGACCCACATCAAGAACTTAAACTGATGCCGTGCACATTTATATTTACATTTGACCTGTTTACAGCGTTTGGAGCACTTTTGCACATGTATTGCACTGTGTGATTAAATGAGTATTTGTTAAATCTCATTGGGTCTCATTTGACACAAGCCTCCATATGAGAGAAGCTCATTTGCAGTGAGATGTATCGAGTGGTTCACCACTTTATACTCCTACAGTCCTTCGTCCTGTACGCTGCAAATGTGCAAAATTACATTTTGGTAGAATAATAGAACGTACAGGCTGTTCCTGTGATGGTATGGCATTATACTACTTGCATGTAACTATAAGATTGATCTGGCTTTTGCGCACTTGGAAAATCACTTGAGAAATTTAACCATTAACCAAACTGCTTCTGTTTACGTGGCCAGAGTTTGAAACATGTATTATGTTAATAACTTCTCCATAAATGTGTCGAGGTCCATTTACATAACCATTAACTGGTCAAAACAGCATTTCTCTTTCTCCTGCATTTTACCCACACATTTTGACTTTTCTCTCTCTCTTTATCTGTCTCATCTCTTATCTCCTTTTAATTCCCTACTGATTTGTCACTCACTTTGCTTCTTTCATTCTCCCTTGACTTTAGTCTGTTGTTGCTCTCTTGTACTTATCCACCGCGTCGCTCCCTCTGTCTTTGTGTGTAGTGCTTAACAGCCCTCAATTCGTGCCCAGCCCTCCCTTAAAGTAAGCGTAGTACTACAGCAGTACCTCAGTGTCCTTGTTTGCCACTTTGATCACATTGTAGGGGAAATAAATGAGTGCAGGGAGCTGGAGTGAGATGCAGGTATCTCTGCCTCGCCACCCGTCTCCCTGCAGGGCTCCCGCTGATGGACGGAACAGCTCTCGTCCCTTCAGAGGGCTGGCCTGTCACACAGGAAGACAGATGTTACTCTGCACTTTTCCTGTCTAAGCTACCTGCCAAGATAACACACACCCGATGAGGAGAAGGAGATGAGGAGGGGCTGGATTGAAACAGAGGGTTATTAACACGGGCACAGCAGCCCACCGTCTGATGCTGTACCAGCTTAGAAACACACCGTAGTCTGTGTGATAACTGCAAACACTTACATTCACAGACATTTCAAGAATCTGCAAAAACGCAGTGAAGCACATAGACTGTACAAGAGCTCAGACGCACATTACACTGGCCCCTCCAAGGACCTGTTGTCATCTCTTATATTAGCTGGCTCTTAGGTCTCTCGTTTGGTAGAAAAACGCCACGCATCTGAAATTGTCTTAACAGCTGTAAATAGGCTTTGCAGGGTATAGCGGGCTGTCTCTCAAAGAGCTGATTTCTCTAAGCAGCTTAGTGTTTCCACCTCCTCATTACGCACACTAACCTATTCATGTTGCGGGTGAGACATGGAATTATTTCTCACACATCCCCTCTATCGTATTAGGATGATACTAATGTGCCAGTATAAGTGAGCATGTGGCCTAATATTTGTTGTCAGGGTGCTTTGCATAAATGCTACCTAGTGGCATTGGCATTGGTATAAGGGTTATGAATGGTCAGGTTCAGTAATAGGAATTGTACTAGTGGAATGTAATGTAGAAACATCATTTTGCTTTTTTGTAGAGGTCTGCAGTTATTAGGCACACTTCATTACTCCTATGGTGGAAATGGCATCGCAAGTAGTCCTCTTGCCCACCAGTTTCCACCTCAGCAGCAGCAGATTTTTGGGGAGCTGTTTGAATAGTTTTATCTGCTTTTGTTCATGCTGGACTGCTGAAAAATGCTCAGTCATTAATCAGAAGTGTGCAGCTCATGTTTGTGTAGACTCCGGTTCACTTATTCAAAATATTTCTGTGGAGATGTTCTGAAACGCTTTGTTGTCCGCAACCCAGAGTTAGTATTTTTCTAGTCAATTGTCTCCTGATGGGGCTTGATACAACTAAATGTCTTTGCGAGGCTTTGTTCTCAAACAAATGATTCTCCCCACAGATATCCCCGTGGTCATTTAGCACCCATTGTTCCACAGCACCATTAGCATTACTGTTAGCCCCTCTGGTTGTACGGCAGTGAAAACTCCCAGCCAGGGGTTTGAACTGCACCTCTCTGTCACTGAGAGGAGACCAGGGCCATCTCAGGATGTCATTAGAAGTGCCGTCTATGTCTGAAAGCCAGGTGGACTTGTCCTCTAATGAGGACTCTGCCGTCATGCAAGCGGTGACTGGAGGAGGTGTCACACAGAGGTGCCTCTGTCAGTCTGGGACGTTGATATTCTCCTCCACTGAGTAGCACCGAGATGGCATCATTAGAGGCAGAGATGGCCACATGGATGCAGAGCTTAACCAGACATGACAGGGAGATGATAATGATATATTTAGTTGCAGCTAACAAAGAGGTCATTTTGGTTATCTTTGACTTTGTTTCTGTCTCTAAATCTCTTTGTCTATCCCTTGTTATGCTTGTCCCATGGTTGGTCTGATAGACATGCAAGAGGACTGTGTTGAGCATGGTTAGAATTTATCTGTGTTTATTGACTTTTCAACCTCAACTGAACAGGAAAACACATTTAGCTTCAAGAATTCTAGACCATTATATGTCAAGATAGATAAAAAAAAAAACCAAACTGCAGGTTTTATTTTCTTAACTTTCCTTTTGGTTCACCTGTCATCACTGCATGAATGAAGACCCATTTTCTCTCTGACCTTTTCGAAGTGTGGTAGAATAGGAAATGGTAAAAGTTTATGGGAAGCTGAACTTGTCCAAGATAATGCCAGCGTTACAGCCGTGGTTAAATGAAATCATCACACGGGGAGCCTTCACATCAAACACGACCTGTTTCATTTACTGGTCCTGCCGGTGCCAAAGTGTAATTAAAACATTATGTGTCGGCAAGGCTATTATACTGAACATTGTACAGAAATGTATTTTGGCCTGTCTTGACCTTTTTCAAACACGTGGAAGGGAAAAAAGCATGCTCATATTCTGCTTTCTGCTCATGCAATTAGTAAAGCTTATTTAATAGTTGCTCTGTTTTAAGTCATTAATATCCTGATTTGCCTATGGTACTTTTTCTTTTTTGCTATCGAGGGTTATGAGTTCATTCTTACCAATATCAATGAGCCATGGATGTGATACAGCAAAGGGCCCTCTGGCGAAGTGAGTCAAAAGCTAGAGCTGCTCCAATAGCTTTCTGTCAATATGGAGTTAACAACATAATTGAAGTTATTTAAAGGCACACAGTTTGCCTCTAGATGGAAGCAAGTGGAAGCACAGATTGGTGTTTCTACATATAACACTGGAATACCCCAGAATTATCAATTATGTTTCAGAACTAACTCCAAAAAAAAAGACAAGGAAAAGAATAACGACGTCTTCGTTATTTGTTTTTATGGACCGACATTTCAGACCTTTATTTGTTCTATAGACTAATTAACGCTTGTTTGGCAGCAATCAACACTTCCCTGTAAGTGGTGACACAACCAGGAGGTGTATTGTCATGATGAGCACAGATGCTGAAGGTTGAGAGGTCTCACGTTTTTTTCTTCCCTCTGGTGTTTATGGCATTTATCCATTGCAAGGCCCAGGGCTCGGAGGTGTGTGATTGTGGCCGCGTGAGCTCGTGTTTGTTTTCTCGTCTCTCCCAGGAGTTTGATTAGTCTTCTCCATTTACTTTCATTACAGCACACATGGAGGCAGGGGCGGGCCGCCCTGATCTTTTTCTTTCTCCATGCAGATGGTAGCCACATCTCATTCTCACTGGATTGGCGCACAGCCTACATCTGTGCCCTACCAGCCAGCATCCCCCTCATGGCACAGCCTCGAAGGCTTAATTAAATATCCGACCAAAACTAACTCCATTGCTGGCCACCCATGAGCTACATGGAAAGAGAGGAGCGGGGTGAGGAGAATAAGCCTTTCAAAAGTGCACTGAAAAGAAGGAGGGTGAAAGAGACACTGATTGTAGAAGTAACATCGTCTTTGCCAGCTGCTGTCACTGGCAAGCAGACTGGGAGTTGATTTGCACTCATTACCGGGAAATGAGTAAGGCCCCGGGATGATGACCGCATTACTCCAATTGCATGTGATGTGATTGGAGATGTTGTGTAATGTTAATCTCCTCCCCTGTGTCCCCAAGATATAGAAAACGAACAGAGATGGAAATCTTTCTCCACATCTTCACAGTGGGTCATGTATGATACAAATGGAAGCGGAGAAGTGATTATGCAACCGCGGCTCTCTCCCCTCAAGTAAAGCGTTTTAATTCAGCTAATAACCAAACTTTCTGCAGGAGGTATTTCTAATTATTGTGGCTGCAACAAGTAAAGAAAAGATCTATTAAATATCTAGAGCGCATCACTCAAGGAAGCATCTGGGACAAAATGCATTAATATATTACTGAAAGAACTCTGAATGCAGTGTGTGTTCTGCTCCGTTTTCAGATCTAGTATTGTATGTTTTAAATGTATGAACACCTGGAGCTCTGACACTCCAACAGTGCTCGCTATTGTCTTTACTGATTATCTTCACACATGTGCCCTTCTTCCCCCTTGTTCATTGGCGGCGTCTGATTTTACATACTACTACTCCTTTTCCGTCCACTC
Organism: Pempheris klunzingeri; assembly: GCF_042242105.1. Taxonomy (NCBI): domain Eukaryota; kingdom Metazoa; phylum Chordata; class Actinopteri; order Acropomatiformes; family Pempheridae; genus Pempheris; species Pempheris klunzingeri. The sequence goes on from NC_092013.1 coordinate 4,699,658, forward strand.
CCCGCTCTGCTCAGCACTCATTAGGGACCAACCTTTGTCTGAGAGTTAGAGGGCATCTCATGTCTGTCATACCACCAGATAATGGCCGCCCTGCTCTTTACCATGCACCATGTTCACTGTGATCTTTGAGGACATCATTATCCTCTCCGTGTGTTTTCTACAGAGACCTGTGTTTCAACGTTAACCAGAGAATTTGGAACGGTTCTAAATAAATGTTTCATTTTTGTGAGAGTTTTTTTTCCATCATACGGTCTTTCAGATGCAGACTGACTGCATTTGATCACATTAAATGTTTTCATACCTTCTATCTTATAAAGTTTCCTCTTATTATTAATACATTGCTCTTTCTATGTCCATTTATATTTGCTGATTTTGCTACAATATCTTGTTGTGTGGTGCATAATAAGCGGGTTTTCTATCAATTACTAGTGCAGCAGGAATGAACACCTGCCTCCTTCTCACCCCATTACCTTCCCTGGCACATTACATGCCTTTTAATTTATTTAATATATCTTCGCTTTACAACCGTAGCTTGCTTTTTTAAGGTCCTCATCAATGTGTCAATACTCTTACCTTTCTCCACACCTCAAACAGTGCAATCTCCCCATTGGGCTACATCTTTGTTCTTCCACTTGTTTCTTTTTTCTTCTTTAAAGCAAAAGTCATTTCCTCTGTGCCGTCCCTCTCCGCTGCACATGCCCGCAGGACTCTCTATTTCATCTTGCTTTGAACTCTTTTAAATTTTGCGCTGTAGCGGTTTTTTATTAACATATTTATTCATTTATGACTCCTCTGAAAGCCCTTTGCATATGAGCACACCTATTCTCTCTCTTTCTCCCCTCTCAGCTCTCTACTCTCCACAGAGAATGGGTCTCGCTAATGCAGTGTTAGTTTAATCCCTGCCACCCTGTCAGAGGCTATTTTCTCTAGGTCCTTCTCCCACTACAGCAACATTTAGCACAGCCAGAGTTTTCAGGCTCTCTCGGCTCACCGGCTCCTGTGTAGTCGTTCTCCACCTTTATGCCGTCGAGGGAGAAGCCTGTCTCCAGCCCTCAAGGTCAAGGTGTCTTTCCAGCCATCGCACGGCGGATCATCCCCTTCCACTCTCCTTACCACCCACTTCCCACCCTGATGGCAGCCACCTGTCAATGGCTGAACTCTCCCACCTAGATAATAATAACCTAGCCAGAAACCATCTTTCATCAAGTGTCCTCGCCCCATTTGGATAGAGGGAGATTGTGGGCAGGATGCTGAATAGACAGCTGAGGGGCCTCCTCCTGATGTGCGAGTTCTTGCAAGGTGGCAGTGACAGCAAAGGGGATGCAGGGTGGTTATATAATTGGAGCAAGGTCATGTGAAAGTTTCCAGCATTTGTGCACTAGCTTATTTTCCCTTCTTGCACTGAGATGTAACCAGATGCCAGTCGCGAGGAGGCACACCAGTGACATGGCATTTTTAGCCATGCAAGCTGTGTGATTCTAGGAATGGTAGTGACACTTGGTCCACTGCTTTGGGCCAGACTGAAATATCTACCTACTGGGATGATTGTCATGGACCTTTGTACAGAAATCATGTTCTTGAGAGGACAAAGCATACTTTGGTGTTTTTGTAGTGCCACTATGACATCCACATTTATGGGTTTGAATTGAAAATTGCAACAACTATTGGGATATGTTGCCATGTTTAATAGATCTTTTATGTCTGTTTAATTAGTTGTGCAGGGTCATTTTCCTTGTGGATGGTTGATAAACTGTAGAGTGTGAATGTTTTCCTTCCCAACATAATCACTAATCTTTTCAAACATCACACTCAACCCTCTGTTTTCCTCTTCCCCTCCTTACTTCCTTCAATCAGACAGATAGATAAGTGGCAGACTCAAGGGGGTATTTAAGGTGCTGAGCCTATATCTTAAGTGCTCTGCCTCTCGTTCTCTGACTTTCTTTCCTTCCTTTTGTTTTTCTCTCTCTCTATTCATCACTCTGTCTTTCAGATGCCAAGGAGATAGTGCTGAAAGCTCAGATTCTGGCTGGTGGCAGAGGCAAGGGTGTGTTTGACAGTGGACTTAAAGGTGGAGTGCACTTAACTAAAGAGTAAGTATGCCCCTTTGCGCATTTCAAACTGCGAGTTAGTCATTCATTTTATTTCTCCATACGACAGCGGCTTTTAGTGTGAGGAGGCTCAAAGGGCCCTCTGAAGATGCTCCCTAGGCAGAAAGACACAGTCAGAATTACTTGTGCTGCAAATAGACTGTTTTTCTTTCTTCTAGTATCTAAATTTTGAACAACTACCCTCAATTAAATGTTGAAAAAGTGATTTTTAAGGTCAACAGAAGCGTTTTTTCGCCCCATACTGAGTTTTTCTCTTTCAGACAGATTGGGTCTTGTGCTGCTGCTGAGGTTTATTTTGTGTAAAGGGTGTATTCCTGCAATGAAGGCTCACTCTGAAAACTTGTGCATTTTCAAAAGGCTAAGCAACAACTTGAAAGAGCTTTTCTTGGCTCAAGCACTGCATTTCTATCTACCAGTTCCTATGTACTAAAACAGCACCATCTCTTTAGTAAAGGTACCTACCTCTTACTGCTGCCTTAAAGGCAAAAGGGTGATTTATGACAATTGTCCCAGACATGTATCATCGTCACCCTACTTCAGGGCTTCGAATGGCCGGAACTTTTTCAAAGTGAGATATGCTGAAGTTCATCTTCCCCAGACAGTGACATGGGTGCACAGTTCACCCTCCTCTCATCTATCAAAAGATGAGTACAACCCCTGGCTTCATTTTTATTCACTTACAAAACCAGAGCAGGCTTACAGAAGCAGCCCCGGCATGCAGGCTGCTTTTAAACAGAGAGAATAAGTAGAGGTTCATTCACAGTGATGTGTAGATGTACCAAAGTGTCTACAAAAGCTGTGATTTGTCAGAATATGTTACATTAAGGCCCAGAAAGTGCTGAGGCATATCCCTCCTCAACTGAACAGAACTCTGCAGAGATAAAGAAATACTTATTCATCTGTCAGCTCACCTGCTTTTCTCATCTTTCATTTTGTGAGTGTATTCTTTTCAGTTTTTTTCTTTTTTAAATTAAGACTGTTGTTTCTAAAATGATACTGATTGACCTGTAACCTCTCTCATACAGCCCTGCGGTGGTTGGTGAACTGGCCAATAAGATGCTGGGTTTCAACCTGACTACCAAGCAGACACCAAAAGATGGTGTGAAAGTGAAGACGGTGAGCCACTACATGCATTTTTTTTCCCCTGACCTAATTTTAAGGCATTTTGAGCCCAGTAATGCAGTTCTGTAAAATTAATGACCGCAAAGGCAGTCAGGCACTATGGCTTTTGTTTTTTTATTGCTAAGTTTAAATAGTAGCTGTCCACTGTTGTTTACTGTGGGTTTGCGCTGTCTGGTGTTATGGCTCATTGCATAAATTGAATCGGGCCCACTGTGAATTTAGAGTGTTTGGTAAACAACTGTTTCTGTGTGCCACTAACAAGCAGAAATATTATTTTCTCTACTCGCATGCTGCATGCAGCGCCTCCTCAAAACAGACATTTCCAGGTGATGAAGCCTTCTCCGTCTGCTTGTGTGTGGGTCCTGCTCTCTTTCTTTGTCTCTCCCCATCTGTATTTACCCCTGCTAACCCCCATTCCAAAGAACTCCTGCTTCTTCTCCTGAGTTTAGGTGTTATCAAAAGGTGTGTCACACTTGTCATTCGTATAGAAGGCACATGTGGATCAGGAAGTTCACAAGCTCAGAATTAACTCCACCTCTCAAAGGAAAAGGCAAACAAACAACAAAATAATTTGGACAAAACTTGAATTGCGAGCGAGAAGAGACATGATCATCTAATTGTCTCATGTCATCTAATTGAACACCCTCTTTAGCCTGTGGCACTGAAACCAGACCCGACACGAGCAGCCTTTGACTTACCTGAAGGATCGAGTCACAACCTGGTCTGTCAGATGACAGCCAGAGCTAAGCTGTCAAACTGCCAATGGAGCTTGCATCAACTCTCAAACCCATACTGCACCTTAGCAGACAACACCACAGGAAAAGGGGCAGCACTTCAACATCTACATGGATTTGCTGTCAGAGCAAGGGTGAGGAGGGAAGATAAGGAAAGATGAGACAGGAGGTGTAAAAGATGGTTGTGGAAGAAGACTGTAGGAGACAAAAACAGGGATTTGATGGCAGAGGGAAAGAACAAGCCTGTGGGAATAGAGTATGTTTTGTTTGAGTGAAGAATCAGGCTACAAGTCAAAAGACAGGGAACTGAAGAGAACGTTTGAGTGACTGGAAAAGACAACGTTTGGACAAGAAGATAGGAGCACTGTCTGTTAACATGGAGGATAGAGAAAGCTATCCATCCTCATTCGCTGGGCGATAGGGTGGCAGCAGAACATAAGGGCTGTGCATGTTCAAACAAAAAACCCATCCAAAACCCCATCCAGAAAACCTGCAGCCCATTAACCAGCACACAACTGATAGTTTCCTGTCAGGCTTTTCTTTTTTCTCTTCTCCAAATGAGCCTCTTGCTTGCTTCCTCTCTCTGCTTATCTGCCAGACTCTAAACATCAAGTTCCTCTCTATTTGCCTTCCCCTCTCTCATTCACAGCGTTTGAGATTTTCTCAGAGCTGTGCTTTACAGATTCTGCCAGTCTATGGACCCTGCTTACTTGCCTTGTGTCATTGCATTCAGACTTATATTGAATATCGTGGACCGTTTTAAAAATGCACTGTAATGTGAAAATTAAGATTTTCCAAATGCTAGGGGAAGTCCAGAAAAATCAAATGGTAGCTACAGGAGTTAACCTCTATCTCTACCTGATCTCTCCCGCTGTGCCGTGTCCAGGTGATGGTTGCTGAGGCCCTGGACATTAGCAGGGAGACCTACTTTGCCATCCTGATGGACCGCGCTTGTAACGGTCCTGTCATGGTAGGAAGCCCACAGGGAGGTGTGGATATCGAGGAGGTTGCCGCCAGCACCCCAGAACTGATCTTTAAGGTATCTGATTCATTCTCATCTCTACAATATCAAACTTATTGTTCTGGTTCAGCGTCCTAGAAAACAAACCCCTTCGCCATCTTTGCTCACAGATTTCTCTCTGTATTTGACAAAAGTTTTATTTGGCTTGAAATCACGCCAGGACTGGATTGCCGAATGGGCCTTACAGATGGACGCTGTGCTCTGTTCGTATTTTCTGCTAATTTAATTAAATTCATTGTCCTGTCTGCACACAAGCTGCAGCGGCTGAACATGATGCACACATACAGCATTACACAGAAGCTTAACATGAACAAATACAAACACACAGCCGTATATGTTTTATATTGCGATTAATTAGATTCCATTTATAGAACTTAATCCATTCTGCAACAGGTCCTTGTCATTGCTAACAGATGCACAATTTAAGCTTTACAGCTGGAGTTTCTCTACGGCTTTCTTTTGCTACAATCTACAGATGTTAGAGCAGATTGTAAAGACCCTGCTTAGACTTATGTCGTTTATTATTTCCACTGGAGATTTCGGATTGTGTATCTGATACACAGCTGTGGTTTTGTTATCTAACACAGATAGTACACCTTTCACACGTCTCATTAAATTCTATAAGGTCCAGACCCAGTTTATACAGAGGTGGTCCATACCAGCTAACAACAGCTGTAGATTTACTTTATTTTCTTCACCAGCGTGCACTCAGAATCCTTTATCCATTTTTATACTCATGAAGAAAGTTATGAGAGCGTCGCTGTATCTGAAAGTCAAAGATACGAGGGTGTGATGATCATAAATCCATCGTTTCAGTCCCAACTATCCCTTTCGCCCGCATCTGGCAGTTTGCCATTACTTAATTATGATATCGGTGGTTTAGCACAAACATCCGCTTTGTGTCAAATGACAGCCCAGCGTTGGAGCGTCTTGTACTCTCTCACTCCCTTTCACCACTTATTTCTCTCCCCTCTCTCTTTCACTTGCTCGAATCTTACAGGAAGCCATAGATATATTTGAAGGTGTGCGAGACGACCAGGCACTTCGCATGGCAGCTAATTTGGGTTTCAAAGGACCTCTGCAGAGACAGGTAATGGGCACACTGAAGGCTTTAAAGTCACAATGCATAGAGGGGATGGAAAGATCCATGATGCACGCACACATATATACACTCTGAGATATATTCTCATTCACAGGCAGACCAAACTTTGGCTATTATTAGTTTTCCACAGGCGACTTGTGAAGTGTCATTACACTAGACTCACTTGCCAGGTGGTCTATTGTCACACAGAGCTTTGCCAGGTGGAGGGAGCTGACATCACTAATGATACCATTATTTGATAGAACATGCTGCACACTGAATCTGTGAGTGAATCATGTAATAAGTAACAAAACAGGCAACAGCCTAGAATTTCGAGGCCAGAGAAACAATCTTTTCCTGTCGCCTTAACTTTTACAAATCTTGTTCTGACGGGACTAGCTGATAAAATGAGGCGAAGGAAGTTCACGTTCAGTGTGGTTATGTGTGCCTAGATGTAGAGTTCATTTCAGAGCCATTTGTCTCTTGGCATCAGATCACTAATTTGTTTTCTTTTCCACAGTCACTGTGGCATGAGAAATCAGATTAGCTCAGAATCTTAACACGTGGAATACATGTAAATCAGCCCTGTGACTCTGCTACTCAGAAGCAAACTGAGAGTCAAAGGTGTGTGAGCTTTGGTCACCTGGTATTGTATGTGACCCTTTTTTTACAGAATACTGTACAGGCATTGATTTTACGCCGGTAAGGAGAGAAATAGAAAGTGATGTGCGGTTAAGCATCTGCATTGTCAGTGTGTGTTTCCTTGTCGTTGTGGGTCAGCTGCCAGACTATTATATTCTGAGATAATTACAGATCATCTAAAATACCTTTACTGTCTTGAATGCCCTATGAGATGACAGGATCTTTTTGTGTAGATGCGAGTGCGTGTTGCGTGCCTGTGTTGGCAGTGCGCGTGTGACAAAATGTAAAAGTGAGATTGGTAGACTGTGTCTGGAACTGTGCGCTCTGTCAGGCTGTCTTCATTACCGAACAACAGTTGCAGCTATAGAGATATCAATTGAGATGCTTTTAAAATGGGTGTTTTGACAGTGATTGTCAGTGTTTTGACATTTTCTGTTTTGCTGTAATCACCAGCATTATTTATCTTTTGCCCATGCACTGTTTGTAGATATTAATTCTGCACGGAAAAAGCAAGAACAAAGAAAAGCACGTTTTGATACTACAGCCAAGGGGAGTGTACTGAAATGTCCATTATACTGTTATGTTTGTATGCAGCCACATTAGATCAAAGTAGTGTATAGTGTCCTATCTGCCAGTTGCGACACATTTCATTTCAGACATGCACACGCACGCGACTCAAATATTGTGATGTTGAAGGTGATTTGCCATGTTTTATGTAGCCTGTGTGGGAGGCTGAGTGGCCTTGGCGGGACAGGCTGCTCAGAGCTGAACCATGAGGTAATTACTGTCCTATGTGGACCTCGCAGGCTGCAGATCAGATTAAGAGGCTCTATGATCTGTTCCTGAAAGTCGACGCCACTCAAGTCGAAGTCAATCCTCTCGGAGAGACTCCCGAAGGACAAGGTACCTTGTATCATGGAAAATGCCAGTCTTTGTGTGTACGTGTGTGTGTGTGTGTGTGTGTTTGTTTGACACGGCCTCTGTCTCTGTGCATGTCTTTCCACGTGCTTTTGTTATTAATTGTCCTCAATCGTGGTCAACAGCTATAATATTTCAGAACTTAACAAAGAGGAGTCTGCGTTTTTGCATGAACATGCAGCCACCCATTAATCACTGACTGTGGGACGCAGGCACACTGTCTCCTCGGGTCTGAATGCATTTAAAAATGTGAAGTGTAATTGCAACATGTTGACGTCAGATTCTTGTCAGCATGACTTCGTCTGGATCAAAATCCATGCGAAGTGGCTTCAGGGAGCAGAGTTTTCCATATTCATGGCTTGTTGATGTTTGTTGACGATTCCTAGTTGTTGATGATTAACTAAAGGCGTACAGTCTACCATCAACCAGTAATGAGGAGCAACAATAAAGAATTACAGCAGCAGCTACGCACACACACACACACACACACACACACACACACACACACACACACACACACACACACCCTCCTCATTTACTCCACGGTCGCCACCGAGCGTCTCCACTCAGGGATGTTGTCTGAACAGCAAAAAGAGCATCTTAGATTCATTTTACACACTATATATAGGTAAGGCCTTAAAAGTCATTGAAGTAATTTAAACGTTAATTCATTTTAATAGTTTTTTATCAGACGTATTTGAATTTTAACCTCTAATCTTTAAGTTACAATGTCTGTGGTCTCTGTTTCGTTCTCTTTGGCGGCATCAGTGGCGTAAAGCTTTAATTGCAGGTGTGTTTTTAGACCTCATTTCCCTCAGACAACAGCGTTGCCCCGTGTGAAGTCAGTCAGTTGGTTTACTTGCAGCAGAGATGGGGATGTGTGTGTGTGTGTGTGTGTAGGGGGGGTGTTGTGTTAGCTCCCCCTACCCTCTCTGGTGGTACAACCTCTGCTGGGTGATGGAAAATGCGCACTAACTGTGTAATGCCTGTGATATTTCCCGGGAATGTCGGCTTTCATCAGCGGCTCGCTTCCCATCGCGGTACCTCATTCAGCCATCAATCGTTATATTTATTACACTATTCACTTACCTTTTAGTGTCGAAACAGTTTCTCAGATCTTCTAGTTGTAAATGTACTTGTTCTGATGAAACAAATACTTTCATACAACAGCATGGAATACTTCTGTTAAGAGGGAGATTGGATGTCTTGGAATAGAAAGTAAATTAAAAGGTTCACTGTCTTCATAGTAGTGCATCCCAGCCTATTACATGTTCCATCTATTGAAATTAACTTTAAGTAATTAGATTCCAAACCAATTTATTGTGCATTCGAGTAATAAATAATGTCTCTTGTCAGTCAGTCAGTCAATTCGTAGTACTCCCAATATAAATTGTCACACTGACACTGAAGTCTAAATTCAGGCCTCCGGCTCATCATTGTTATGCTGTAAAGGCTGTGTGAAACACTGGTACTAATTTTAGATTAATGGAGGTCTAAATTGACAGTTGGCCTTTCTCAGTGTGTGACAGTCTTTCTGTTTTGCCACAGTAAAAACAATCCCAGAATTACCCCTTTTCTTGTCACTTGTTAACTTAAGCCTTCCCTTTGTTTTTGTCCAAAACGCATATTTGGTATTTCAAAGGGTCTTTAAAGGTAAAAGTTAGTTAGTTAGTAAAAGGAGTTAAGTGTAACTTTTAAATGTCAGCGGAAGAGCTGATCTTAAATAGTGTGCTTTGTCTTTTTAGGGTCAATTCTGCAATTTGTAGCTGATTCTAGGCTAATTTTGTGTCAAATGATAGTTTGCATAACGACTTGGCTCACAGTTTACCACAGCTACGGGTCAAACTTCAGCTGATGAGCTCAAAGCGTGGCTTGGTCCACTTACTGTCGTCTTGGGGTGTGTTTTTCCTCTCTCCCTGTCTTAAGCATTCTCTAATAAATGAAAACACTTTAATTCTGAAAGAAAAACAGAGATACAATATGGTAAATTTCAGTCCCCCATAGTCGCTTAAAACAGTAAATTGGCACAACATGACACAAGTGGAGGTTAACAGATTCACATTTGAGCTGCCCATCACTCAGATGAGAGTCATTACACATAGCCACGAAGCATATTGTAGCTGTTATGATGCTGCTTTTCGTTGAACTTGTGCTGAACTTTGTTTTTCTCCCAAAGAAATAAGATCGATTGTCTCGTGTGTGGCGCTGAACACAAATCGACTGTGATGCATCCTATAGAGACATATTACAACACGCTGAAGATGCTTCACGTCTTTGATGTTATTCAGTCCCCACAAAAACCGATTCTTGTTCCAAGTATGCTTTATCAAAGATTGACAAGATAAGTTTGTTGTTTCACGATTTCTCATGAATATTAACAAATGAAATGGCTCCTTTCAAACAGTAATTTTTTTACTAAGAGGTATTGGTTTCCTTTTCTACTAGCAGGAATAAGAAGTGGTCGTGATTGAGGCGGGTATTGTCAACAAGCTTCACATTAAAATCAGCTCTTTTTTTATTTCTTTGTTTCAATTTGTTCACATGTCACAGAGGAGCGCAGCTATTTTCCGTCCCGCATTCAGCAGACGTGTACTGCAAAAGAAAATTTCTCAAGGGTGGAAAATTTCTAATTTTTTTTCTCATTTGGTAATAGCTGAATTCATTTTGTAGATGGACTACAGTAATAGATGCGTCGAAACAAAAACAAAAAGAATTGTGAAGAGGGAGCGTGTTACCTGGAGGACACAGTATGTCAGTCTATTCCACAGTCCCACTAGAGTGTGCCTGCTGCATGTACTGTGTGTCTGTGTACGGGTTTGTTATTTGTTCAGCTTTGTCTGTACGTCACTCCCAAGGCCAATTCCACTGTTTCCATGTTTTCTCACCTTTCTTCACTTCTATCAGGCTGTTTGTTTATCTCCACTGTACCTTTCATTTGAAAACTTAATGCTGAGGGTTTTATAGACACGGCCATAGCTTCTCTTAAAATCATAATATTCACATTTCTAATGGTTCAGAGTTTACAGGCTGTCCTTAATTATCATTTAATTAGATTCAAACCTGTAAACTCAAATTCCTTCAACTCAGTTTGTTAAATTATTGAATCGAACAGATAACTGATTTCAAAATGATCCCAGCTTGTTTAAAAACTATAACAACAAGCAAACAGCATTCACTTATTTGCTTTGATGCAAAAGAGTTAAATGAAAAGATTGATACCGGTCTTATATTTATATGGCAAATATGAAGCTAGCACCAGCCGCTGTTTAGCTTAGCCTGGAAATAGGAAGAAACAGTTACAGGTTTATGTGGGGGGTAAATTCAGACTACTTCTTGGCCAGGCACAGTGATTTACTTCCTTACTTACTTTATTTTATTTGAAAGGCACGATGCAGTTTAACATGGTTCCAATGCAGTGCATGAAGCTGATGTGATGCACAGAGAGTTGATAGCTTTTGCTAATTTTCAACTTTAGCGACTTGTCCTTAGTTTGGCTTTTACAGTGAAGTTCAAATATCCAGATGTCAGTATCGTAAAAATCACATCACACCACAGATGTGGATTTTCTGGAGTCTCTGATAACGTCTGGCAACCTCACATCAATGACAACACAAAACATACGACACCCAATCAAGAAATAGATCCCCCATAAAACTGCAATGTATTGGTTTTAAACTTTGGATTAGATAGTGAGCTTTAAGGCTTTAAAGGTGCTGGTAGGCTGATTTGTCACCTTGCTGTCCCCCCCCCCATGTCCAGACTTTATGCTATGCTAAGCTACGCTCAGTGGCTGCTGGCTCCATATTCGCTGTACAGACATATGAGTGGTATCAGTCCCCTGCAAGCGAATAAGGGTATGAATTATTACTTTAAGTTACACTCACTATTAAAATGTTGTGTGTACAAAAAGCTCCTCCACTAGTTTATTACTGTTTCTGCCTGCTCTTTTTTCCAGGTAGATTCATGAGTGTGGTCTCTTTTGAAATGCGCTCTCTTTGAAGTGTAAAGGAAGTGTCCATTTACTATAATGGTCTGTCCCTTAGCGACAGTATGACAAACCCATCCCATCCATAGTGAGCTCAACCTCTGAAATAATTAAGAGCAGTAGGCCGAGGGGACACCCCTCAGTTCATTAATTTCAGGTTTTAGAAATGATAATTAGATGGCTTTTTATGTCTAAGTCCTCCTTCTCTTCCCCTTTCCTTGCCTGCCATCTCCTCCTTTCTCACTTTTGTTCTTCCTCCATCGCTGTCTTTATTCATAACTCTGTCTTTGTCATCTCCCCATTCCTCTAGTGGTTTGCTTTGATGCTAAGATCAACTTCGACGACAACGCTGAGTTCCGTCAGAAAGGCGTGTTTGCCATGGACGACATGACTGAGAGCGACCCCACAGAGATGGAGGCAGCCAAGTGGGACCTCAAATATATCGGATTGGACGGAAACATCGCCTGCTTTGGTATCAGTTCTCCCATAAGCCAACCCCTCCCGGCATTAGAGCTTTAATGTGTCTCTAAAGTCACATAAGTGAACGGCTCGGACACAGTTAAAACTTGGACAAAGTAAAGGCAACCTGGGCTCTCCTCCAGTCCGCATTACAAGCAGCTTTCTGAGGACTCCAGAAGGAACGCTGCCGTAACCAATGCGTTCTAATTAGCTATAATCCGCCCAGAAAGTCTCCAGTGAGCCAGATTGTTAGCATTCTCATTAAAGGCCCCCTCTCTTGTCATAAATCAAAGCTTTTACAGTGTACAGCAGCACAAACAGGTGCTCTTGCGTCTTACCCCGTAGCCTCATAAACACATTAGATGTCTGTTAGCACTACCCCCCCAACACACACACACACACACACACACACACACACACACACACACACACACACACCCCTGTTCTACATCTCCCGTTCCCAGCCTCTCTTAAAGTAACAACAGCTTTTAAGGCCCTGCAGCTTCCTTGAGAGCTCTGTAAGCCACCAAAGTGACAGCTGTTAAAGCGAATTTCCCTTTTATTGAGACCTCGGTCGGGGAGCTTGCCAGGACACAAGTTCAGCTAGGCTAAACCAAATGAAGTAAGACATTTTTGTGCACTTGGCTCTCACACAACTCAGCAGGGTAGCTTCGCTGACAGTTGGCTAAATGATGACACAGGCCGCAAAAAAAAAAAAAAAAAAAAGCGTAGCAGAACCTGTTTTAATCAACGTCCTTTTCTCTGAAGTGGAGTGCAATTCGCTTTATAGTGTGACATTTTTCAGCCATTTTCTCGTCTTTGGTTGATAATTCACTGCTGGATTCCTTTGTGTGTATCCTTCCGATCCATGGCATCGCTCTTTCAGCATGATAACGTTATTTTAATTAACGAATGGCTACAGGCGTCACATTTTCCTCTCAGACTTTTGTTACAATTTCTGGACTTCAGTCTGGACAAAATGGTCCGATTTTGCTCCATCATAACTATTAAATACATTTAATACATTCGGTCATTATTAGATTACAGTATCATCAACACTCACTTAATACCTGACACCATGAGCCTCCCTCTGAAAAGCCACCTGTCGCTCAGTAAAATATGTGCCTGCTTCTTAGCTATCCTCTGCATTTCAGTTTACATTTTTGCATCTTAATTGAACTGACACGGTGCATTCTTACAGTTAATGGAGCCGGTTTGGCCATGGCCACATGTGACATCATTGACTTGCATGGAGGAAAGCCGGCGAACTTCCTGGACCTGGGCGGAGGCGTCAAAGAGAGGCAGGTGTATGAGGCCTTTAAGCTGCTCACTGCTGACCCTAAGGTAGGAACAAAAAGCTACTGTGTGCTCTTTACTTGCAAAACTCGAGTATAACAGTTGAGCGTGTAAACCAAACGTGCTTTTTTTAATTTTAAAGCACATCTTAAAAGAAAAAGTCAGATTTAAATTAAGCTATTTCACCACCTGTTGAATTGTCATTGATATTGTAGTCGTGTGTCTTGTCAGAGCACATTCATAAAGCCCTGTCTATCTAGTTACCACTTTGTCACCGAGACAACAGCGCTCATTAGACTGGGGACCTTGGCGTATGTCCATGTTTCACTGAGGGAAGGCTGTGTGATTATATGCCATCATTTCCAGTTGCAGCGGGATGACAAATCGCTGCTCTGTACTCTGCAATGAAAACTCAGTAATGAACACACATGTTTCCACACACGTGTGTACACGCATATTAGAACGCAACACGGGCTCAAACGCATGTCAGAATGAATGCACATACACAGATGTAACAGGTTTAGCATGCCTCTGGAAGTGGCTGCGGATGAGTGGCAGCTTGGGGTGTTTTACAAGTGATCCAGCTCCATGTTCAGAAAGCTAATAACTGCAAACTAAACAACATGAGCCTTGTAACAATACTGCAGTGGTGATTGTGTGTTGACAGTCATCACACCACTAATTCCCCTGCTGCTGTCACTCCCACATCCCTGGACTGATCTCCAGTTGCCTCTGTGTTAGCATTTCTGGCTCGGCTCGGCTATACCAATTCACCCCACCCCTCCTTTTTCTTAAACCTTTTGTTTTTTTTTTTTAACACATGATTTGGCAGGAAATGCTTAATTTTAAAACATATTCTGTGAGTTCAACCAGTTTTCAAGTACAGGTTACTACTAATTTATCAGAGTCTGCTTGTTTAACCTTAATAGAATTATGCTATCTTACTTAATTTTAACATACAGAAGCAACGAAGAGCAAAATGTATATTCTATCAACATTACACCCTTAGAAAACTCATCTAAACCTCACACTCAGCTGTAGGATTTTTCATTTGACTCCGTGTTCGGGGTGCAGCCCTGGAAATGGTGGCATTTCTAAAGAGTTCTGCCTCATATTTATTGCACAGCAGTGAACAGACCACTGTTACACACCTTTTTATAGATGAATGTTAAAAACCTACCAACCTTAACACCCCAGCAGGTGATACATTGACTCATTCAAATTTCCACTGTGTGTTGATTCTATTTGGTCTCACGTGAATTCAACCCAATGGCCTGTAGGGGAAAGTAAAAATGAAAATGGTGGATAAAAAAGAAATGTGATCAATAGGGGAGAAAGAAAACTGCAAAGGCCTGTCACTCTCTCCTGGTATGGGGGCATCATCTGTTGGTACTGAACCTTTTTAAAACGAGGTAGAATTCTGCAGAGGCAAAACCAGATTTTAAAGTCTGAATTCATGGCACTCCCCCCAAAAAACACTCCCGCATGGACAAGAAGATCCTCCTCCACCCTCCTCCTGTTCCTCCTTCTCTGTCTGTCTTGGGCTCATTCCCCAGATCCAGATGGGGGTGTAAGCCTGCTTTCTGTCCCTCCTGCTGCTGTGTATGGAAATAGAGACAGAGAGCTCCTCCCTAACAGGAAAAAAGTAGAATAGGATTGACATTAAACTGGGTTGGAAGCACCATTAGCATTTCAACCAGGGGAGCTGAGAAACCTGCTCTGATCTGTGGAGGGAATGTTAATCATTTCACAATAAGAGCAAGAGAGACGGAGCTGCTCATTTGCATCTAGTTTCTTTTTCCTTTTTAAACAAATTACCACTCCCAAACTCCAAAACATGAGCGAAAATTGAAATTAAAATTGATCCCTAGGCTAGGTGAATGTGACAGGGAAAAATTATTCAATTCTCAATAAATTATTGAGTGCTTTGTTGTGCTTATTTGCCTTAAATATCAGGGCAGTCACTGCCTTATGGCTCTCACATGTACAACCATTGTTGGCAATTGTTTCCCCCTTTGATTTTGGTCTGGTTTATTTCCATTTCACATGATGAATATTCTGCCTGTTCTTATATAATATTTCCTCTTTCTGCTAATAGTTTTGACAGCATATGTTATTGGGATGCTTATTTCCACTGGTCATCTATAAAGTATGAGAGTTCGATAGCAGCTCTAGGGGAAGGCCATTAATGTTATACTGCACGTGTGTGTATGCGCAAGAATATGTGCTTTTTATTAGAGACCACTATGACTTTTGACTGGGAAGATTAGAATGTTTTTTATGCTGTGGAAAAGACTGCATTCAGCAGCCAGGCAGGCAGTATAGCAGGAAACATCCCACTGTAATGACACCATATATTTCCACGAAAACAGGTATTTTGGTCTCTATCTCTTTTTTTCTGTCTTTCTTCCTCAGTCGCTTTTACGCTTTTGTCCCCCTCCCTCCCTCCCTCCCTCCATCTTTCTCGTTCTCTCCCTCTCAGTCTCCGCTTTGATGTCTCAGGCTCATTGTGCTGAGAGGAGTGGAAGTGATGTGAGTGTACTGCTGGCACTGAATAGCAGAGACGGAGTCTGAAATGACAAAGCCTCCTTTTTGTGGTTTGCTCACTTCTCCACTATCTACCCTTACAGCATTCATTACCTTAAACATTATTATTCTCTGAAAGAACAGGGAAGAGAAAACAGATGAAATGGGGATACTGTACAGTGTATGAAGTGGAGACAACATAGGGAAAAAAAAAGGCAAAATGAAATGATGGGGACAAAAAAATAATCATAACGCAGTGTGTAGCCCAGTGTGTGTTAAATATGTGCGATGTTATGTAGCTCAGCTGGGTGTACTAGACCATTCAGCTTTGTTTGAATTCGGCCCTCGGCTTTTTAAGCGGAGACATATTTATTTTTCATGCTAAAATAAATAGCTCCACTTTCTTCATATCCACGTATAGAACAGTTTGTTGACAGAATGGCTGAATTTATTGAAGTTTCCCTCAAATCACCTGTAGGCACGAAGCAGGAGCAGGCAGCAAATACCAACAGCCAAATAACCTCGTTATTGCCTTGTGCCTGTGCTGTAAAGAAAGTGGCAGATGGATGTTTTGTCCAACTCGACATCCATTTTGTTCTCACAGCTAAAGGCAGTTTTCTGTAATTTTTATGTGCTACAGTAAATTATGACATTTTCTAAAAGACATGTACGTAGCTATCCTGGAAAAAAAACATTTTCCATCTCAGTAACATCATTAAATTGATCATCAGTGCTTTAACCCTTCGGAGTCTAGGACCGCCACACGGCGTCAAAGTCCCATGTCGCACGTTTGAAAGCGTAGAGCTGTGACACAAGCACACAGGTGCTCTATTCGAAGACTGTTGGAAAGCGGACACTTCAAACTTTTTACAAGTGTTTGAATTTTGTCGATCGGCCTATTAAGACTAAATTTATGAAGAGCGCACTGCATCTCTTCTAGGAGTTAGAAGATGCTGAATCTGGGGAAGAACGTTCTGATTCTGAGGAAGACTCCTTTCAGAGGATGAAGTGGATGCTGCGCGTGAAGACGAACGAGAGGAGGTGTCCGCGCAGACCCCCGCTCCTCCAAAGATCCAACTAGTTCCTACTCGGATTTTGTGTTTCTTTTGCACAGTGTGTCCATATATTATGTCAAAATAAATAAATACTTGTAGAATCACATAGGTGAGGTTGTGCTGAAAAGAAAGACACAAAGAAAGGCAAGCTAAGCAATTTTAATGGGAAACACAAAGGTAAAATGAAAAGTAGTAAAAAACGCCGTTTTACCCCAGACTCTGAAGGGTTACATTTATTTTTGCCAAATTCGAAAACGTCTCAGAAGTAATGTTCCATCTTTGGTGCAAATTCATAACCATATTCATAGATAGGTAGATACTTACTTACTTACTTACTGTGTGTGTCTGCAGTCTGGTGAATGTCACTGTTTCAACTTGGGCTTATTTTTACATATTTTGTACAAAAACGTATGGAACGGGTCCAGTAGATCGCCTCTGCCAGCAGCAGAGAATAGGTGGCGAACAAGCCACCACGGCGACGATGTAATCCTTTGGGGAAATTGCACCTGATCAAAGTAGGTTGGCTAAACGTGCTTGTTGTTGCCTCTGACAGGCTCAGGTTGTTGTTCGATGTCTCTGGCAGCATTACAGAAAGGATCCATACAGAGATAGATCTGTAAGATCTATTTAGCCAGAAACAGGCGTTGTATCGTGCTGTTTAAACCCACCAGACAAAAAACAGAGAACATGGGAGCGGCTGGTCTACCGTTGCCTCAACTGGTTAGCTTGTGTTATTGTGTGATACACAAATATTGTGTTGGATCCAAACTAACCCTTTTAAAACACCAAAGTCACACAATAACACAAACAATCTAACTCATCTAGACAGCATTAGAGCAGCAGCAGCAGCGCCCGTGTAAAATTACAGCTGTTGCCAATGGAGTGCGGTGGCTTTGAACTGAGCAATATAACAGCTATTTCTGTTTAAACAAAAAGCCCTAAAGCTGTTGGTCAATGATGCAGATAACTGGCTTGGTGACGAGCAGGGAACTCTCAGTGCAATGCAACATGGAGGAAAGCTTAACATTGTTCATTTGCATATACTGCCCACATTGTGTATCGTACAATATTGCTCTGTTGCAGAGTAGTAATGTGACAATGGAGATCAACTGTGAGGCCAGTATGTGTCTTATCAGCTTTTTTTTTTTGTTTGTTTCTATTCACAATCATCAAAATCTATTATTTTTACGGAGCCCAAAGTGTTGCAGCCACACTGTGAGTGAACAGTTTTTGAGGGTGGATAAAGTCTCAAAATACCCTTTTTATTCTACTGACGTTGTTGGCAGAGAGCCAGTCACATTTTCGTTGTTGAGTTGTCAGTGTGCTGCCTTCCGCTCAGTACCTCTGTGTGTCTGAGAGTGCAAAAAGTGAAATGAGATGGAGGGAGAACAAAAATATACTGTAAGGGGAAAAAAAAGGGCAAATAAAAATAGAGCAAGTTTTAAAAATCAAGTGGCAATTTTGTGTTCCCTTTTCCCGATGATATTATTACAGTTAGATAATCATAAACTGGCGTGCTGCGACACCCCAAGTCTATATGCACACATACTACACAGTTTGTGATTCTGCGTAAAGACTTTTGCTCTCCCGGTTCTTACCTGTGTGCTCGTTGCATGCTGCTGTAGTTTGCCGTGCTGCTGTGTTGTTTGAGGCGAGGCAGGCATGCGAAGAGGCACAGATCGGCACATTAGCATTAGTTCAGCTGGGTTCACCTCCTGGGCAGATATGGAGGTATGTTTATATGCATGTGTTAATGTTGTTACGTAATCATGATGTTGATCATAAAACATCTTTTCACCTCCCACTGGCATGTGTGTGATCTCACCTATGCGTGCGTGTGTGTAATTTTTGTTTTTCCTCTGCATTTTCAGCTGCCCTGTTTGTGTGGGATTATTGTGAATGCTCCCCAGTGCTTCAGCCTCGGTTACCCTCAAGCAAAACTACATACTATTTTCCTTCTTTCTGGATCAGTGACTCTGCTTTAACTCACCTTTGGTCCCTCTTTAACCACTTTCCTCCTTGTTGCAGTGACACTCCTGAGCCTGGCCAGCTCTAAGTCCCATCTCTCTCTCTACAGGGGACACTCTACTACAACCATTGCCATCACTCTCTTATATTTTCTGTGAGTGTCTTATTGGTGTTATTCAGAACTAACATGGTGATACATAAGATAGCATTTTTAGCGTTGCCCCGGTGTGTCCCCCCCTGCCAGTCTGTCATTTAACTATTTCCTCTCGTGGTTCTTTTCTGTCCTTACCATTTGCACTTGTTCTTTCTCCCAGTCTCTCTGCTGCTTTGTACCTCTCTTTTCTTCCCTCTAGCCTTTCATCTAGCTAAATCCTGTTAAAGTCAATGTGAGGAGCTCCCCCTCAGTTTCATGCCGGAAAGCTAAATCCTGCAGGAGCGCAGGCACAGCCTTTCTTATCCCCACATGGAGATGTCTGAACCCATGTCTAATATGCTTCAACATGTATGGAGTCACAGAAATGCAGTGGCTCTGGTCCAAGCCATGTGAGCCAGAGAAATGTGTTGTGAAAAGTGCACCATCCTGTTTTCAGGCAACACCAGAAAAGGGGAATAGGAGCCCTATGGGTGTTACAGCACACGATTGTGATGGAAATCACAAAGCTCATTCAGTCACTCTGCAGAAGTGATAATAGGTGAAAACACATACCTGTATTCTTGCACCCACATCACACACGCATCTGCACACACATTCAACCCTCCAGGGAACCCAACAACTTTTAATCACAAGACTCCACTGTGATGTGAGAGCCCCATGGTGTGTTATTATAAAGGGAAAGAAATCACCTTTCCGCCTGAAGCCAAGGGCCTGTGGGAGATGCTGGCTCTTTCTGTTATGAACACAAGTAATGCAAAGACATTGAGAAAAGGAGGGGAAGGAGAAAACAAGCTGCCACAGTAATGGAGTTCATTCCCAGCATGCAGAATATTACACACGTACTAAATAGGGAGCCAGCCACAGAGGAGCTAGTACTTAGTTCAGCCAACACACTGGGGCTGCCATATTGAGGCCAGGCCAAGGAAAGAGTGAACATTGCTTGTAACATGCAGGCAGTGTGGGGGTTTGAGTGTTTTAAGGGAGAAGTGACTCTCAGTGATGGATTTTTGTTTTTTCTGTTATATGCTGTGCAGGTCATCGTATTGGTTTGCCATTATAAGAGAGAGGCTCTACCTCATATAATGGTTTTCCTGCAGATTTGCTTACAGTGCACTAAAATCTAACTTTGGTGACAGATATAGGGTTAGGTATTTGTCTATCATGGGACCTATTCTGCACTAGTACATTTCAAATGACTGCTGCAATGTGGGAAGGTTCTCTTATAGGCTAAACTCAGAGTCCACTGACCCTGTGTCAGTCTTTGAAATGTATTCACCATGAGCCTGATGCAAGGTAATTGGTTTGTGTGCACGTACACACAGATTCACTCTTCAGCTCAATGTATTAACGTATGGGATTTCGTTTTCCATTTGAACATATAACGTGTGTGTTTGTTGGTGTGTGTGTCGCGTATAGATTTCAAGGCTATTCATTGAACGTCTCCAAGGTATAGGGCAACAGGTCAGAACTCAATTGGTCAGGCTTAGTGAAGCATACACCTATAGAATGATGAACTCGCTTACCAAGCTTGTTTAACTAAAAAAAAAAAACTCACTTCAGCTTTACCAGCAGTCATTATGTGCCAGTTGACATGAAGTATTACTCTACATTAGATGTATTTTGTTTTTGTTTATCACATTTTTCCTTGTTTTCCAGATATTGTATTCTATTCTTTTACCGGCCACATTTTGGTTTGACTTAGTGTGGAGCAAGTTTATGATCTTAACCAGGTTCAAATGTCAAAAAACAAAGTCTATCATGTATACCTCATGAGCGTGCCATGCCACCAGGCCAGCTGAAGGACAGTTCAAACCGACTTAACATGGCTTTCTTCAGAGCTCGAGCTCTGAAGTGAAGAGATTTTGCTAAAAACAGAATTCCCTTTGAGGCACTTAGCAATGTAAGGAGTTATGTGGTGCTTTTCAGAGAAAGTTGCTTCAGGACTTTTGGTTTGTGCATTATATACGGAATCTTTTACTTGAAATTATTGCCATTATTAATCAGATTTATTCACACTTTTTAGTGCACTGTACATGTTAGAATATATTCTAGTAACATAAGCATGGAAAATAGCCTAAATTGACCCTTCACTAAGTCCTGTCCCTTGAATGCAGCGTGGCCAATGATAGCATAGCATCGGACAGCTCAAACCAGGGCCCGACAACAATATGGCTTTCAAAGTAACTCAGTGTTTCAGTTGATCTCAATGCGTCAGGGCAATGCTGCTTCTGACCAGAGTGTGGGTTGGACACCAGATGGCTTGGTATTTAGGGATTTTTAATATTAAATATTTTGTATATATAAAATATTATATTAATCATACTTATTTAAGATGGTGATTTTTACACATTAGGCTTTTACAAACAAACTACCTGACTTTTCTAAAGAAAAAAAAAAGTTTGAGATAAAGAGAGAGAGCATGCAAGAGAGGGGCACAGAGAACACAAGAGTGCAAGAATGATTCTGCTGTAGAGTCGTGCATGTGTGCAAGATAAATTCAGACAATTTGTGGTATGCATTTCAATCAGTTTATATTTCCAAGGTCATGGACATCTTTGGTCTTGGGCAGAGTTACAGACCTCCAGTGTAAATAGTTGCATATTGATATGTGGTGATCACATGCAGAGACTCTCTCACTACCTTTCACACATATACCACCAAGTGGCAGAACTGGGTGGTGGTCTCCATTTTGAAAAAGTGGGACCAGTGGATGTGCTCCAATTATAGGGGTGTCATTGCTCAGCCTCCCAGGGAAGGTTTACTTAGAGGACATTTCGACTGATTGTCAAATATCAGATTGTGGAGCAATGTGATTTCAGTGGACCAGCTCTTTACCCTCTTGGGGTTGATGGAGGGGTTATGGGAATTTGCCCATCTTGTCTTCATGTGTTTTGTGAGCTTGCAGAAGGACTATGACAGTGTCCCTAGGAGGAATCCTGTGGGGGTACTGCGGAAGTATGGGGTACTTGGGCCGACGCTACGAGACATCCGCTCCTTGTATCCACAGTGAGAGCTTGTCTACATTCCTGGCACAAAGTCAGACATGTTCCCAGTGGGCGGTGGACTCCGCCAAGGCTGTCCCTTGTCACTGATTCTGTTTGTGATATTCATGAACAGGATGCGCTGCCAAGGTGAGGAGAGTGTACGGTTTGGGAACCTGAGAATTGCATCTCTGCTTTTTGCAGATGATGTGGCCCCTGTTGGCTTCATCAGACCATTACCTACAACAGGTGTTGGAGCACTTTGCAGCTGAGTGTGAAGCAGCTGGGATGAGAGTCATGGTTCCCTGTCAGAAAACAGTTGAATGCTCACTCTGGGTTGGGAATGCGTTATTGCCCAAAGCGAGGGAGTTCAAGTATCTTGGGGTCTGGCTCACAAGTGAGGGTAAAATGGAGCAGGTGGTAATACAGGTGCTGCACCGGACTGTTGTGGTAAAGCGGGAGCTTAACAGG
Organism: Pempheris klunzingeri; assembly: GCF_042242105.1. Classification (NCBI taxonomy): domain Eukaryota; kingdom Metazoa; phylum Chordata; class Actinopteri; order Acropomatiformes; family Pempheridae; genus Pempheris; species Pempheris klunzingeri. Next base: position 4,722,179 of record NC_092013.1, read on the forward strand.
AAGGTGAAGCTCTTGATTTACCAGACCCTGTGGTCATGAGCTTTTGGAAATGGATGAAAGAATAAGATTGCAGAAATGACTTTCCTCTGCAGGGTGTCTAGGCTCAGCCTTAGAGATAGGGTGAAGTTCAAAGGGGGCTCACAGTGAAGCAGCTGCTCCTTTGCATTGAAAGTCAGGATGACACCTCCTCTTGTAGGTGTTCTGGGCACATCCAGCTGGGAGGAGACCCTGGTGCAGACCCAGAATGCGCTGGAGGGATTATATGTTTCATTTGGCCTGGGAACGCCTCGGGATCTTCTAGGAAGAGCTGGAAAGCGTTGCTCTGGAGAAAGACGTCTGGGGTGCTCTGCTTAGTCCACTGCCACAGCGATCCGACCCCGGATAACTGGATGGATGGATGGATGGATGGACTGTTGCTCTCTCCCACTAACATTTATACACATATTCTCCACTGCCTGAAGTCTTGAACCCAAACTCACACTACATAACAAACATTACAGATGGGTAAAAATAAAAATGGATAAAAATGTGCATGAAGGACAAAATGAGGTTGTCGGACTCCATACACTTTCCTTCTCATTCCTCTTGTGAAGGTTAATTTGAGGAAGTGAAGGAATTGTCCAGAGATGCACCATGGAGTTGATGACTTGTCAGATTGATTTGCCCTTCAGGGAACTAATGCCTTGTCTGTCTCCTTCCCCATTTGATCTGGGTTAGGGCGGCACAGCATGCTTTTAAAGACTCATGTCATTTTCCACTGCACGATCAGTAGACAATACTATTACTTAACCATCATGTATGCATAAAGACTATGGATTGCTAATGTATTCACCCCATCCCGGCACCTTGTGTCGGCACAAATTCGTCCCCTGTTGATTCTGACATGCGCACACACACACACACACACGCACACACACACACACAGACAGGTCCCATGGGCATGTCTGATTGAGCTTTCTACTGTCTGCCATTCCTCATCCATGGGAAATCAATAGAGGATCTGGGATTGGAGCTCGGGCTAATTGAGCTCTGCTCTCTCCGTTCTCTTATTGCTGCCAGGAGCGTTTTGTCATCGCAGCACCTGGTTCACACCATGAGGCCAGGGGGAGCCAGCCAGCGATCAGATGGGGCCTTTGGATGCCACAGGGAGGGGAGCTGTGTGTGATTGAGTGACCTTGTGAAGTCGAGCTCTCAGAGGAAGGGCATAGCAAAGAAGGGCTTCATTTATTCTCGTGCCTCTATAGGAGCTGCATGATGCTTCTTCCCCTTCAACTGATGGTAGAGAAAATAGAAATGTATCGTCTGTTGCACAGACTAGGAAGTCAGACTTATTACAGTAGAGATAATTATTCTGGGTTTCATGGAACTTTTTTACTTGATGCAGTGAGGCAGGGCCTTGGTAGAACACTGCATAATGGTCATTGAATCCATTTGCATGTATTTCACATCCCACCTCTAAACGAGAGACATCCAGAGAATAAATTAAAATTAACTTAAACCATTGTCTTGGCAGTGTCTCTAAACCACAATTCTCTCCAGCTATAAATATCCTGTCATGGGAGCAGCGGTTGTTTACACTTCACACATGGTTTCAACATAGTCATGGATCAGTAACCCATGATAATGCCTCATATTAAATGTGGCATGCTGTTACTAGCCAGGGTTGTCCTTACAAACTGCTTTTCTACTCTTCCCGGTATTATAAATGGAGATTCATTCCATCCAAACCATCTGCTGTCATTGCTCCATCCTTTGCCACCATCCCAGTTCTCCATCTCTCCATCTGTCCATGTTCCAAGACTTGAGGGAGTGTCACCATCACAGACAGCCGTGTCCAGTGCTGAGAGACATTGCGGCAGAGGTGTGACTCGTAGACCTCCCTCATTTCATGCTCCCCTGGCTCTTATGTGTGCACATGCTGGGGGATTATGTGAGGCCATTCAAACACCCAGTTGATGAGATCATTCGTGCTCTCTGAGCCATGTACTGATATCACAAACACTGTGCCCTTTGCTGTCCTCTAGGGCCATTAATGTGGTTGATATGTTTAAAGGCGCTCATTGAGGTTAAACATGCATCATTGGAATACAGGTTAATTGCAATGATAGGACTTGAATCTTGCTCCAAGTTAATTAGCAGAATAAAAAATGAGTAAACAAACTACATGCCAAAGCCTTGGAAATATGTTTTTCCTTCGCTTTTTGACTAGAGGTGGTCAAAGTGCTCCTCACATCATTAACTGGAGTATGAGTCACTGTAAGGCACACAATTCACAGGAGACACTCAGAACAGTGCTAATGCCGTCATACCAACATCTATTGCCAGATACTTAGCTAAATACCCTCTGAAATATGCAGTCTGTCATGTTTGTTTTTTCTCCTGGAGACATATTTTAAGAATCTGTAAAGACATTGCATTCCTCATGAATTTTACATCCATAAAGTAGGGTAACTCTAAACAAAGAAGCTTGAGAGGTAGAGATATCCTGTCTTTTGGCCCCTTGTATGGATCAAGCTCCATTTTTGCTGGACCCTACAATTACGTAACGTGACTTAGTGGGGTTATTTTTTGACTTTTGAAAAGCCCCTCCAGAGCCACAGAAGACATTATACAACTGTTTAAACAGTACTGCAGCACTCTCCGCGACGAGTAAACTGAACTTTATGCGTAAAATCCGTGGGATACCTCTTTGTTTTTTATTTAACCACAGATGACACTCATAAGAAGGGACAGGGAACCTCAGCTAAAAGCTACTGACGTGCTAGTAGGCTGTCAATGGCAAATCAATGGCAAATCCCAAGTAAACCTGCTCTATCATCCTTTTGAGTGGTGAAATATTTTATTGCTTACAGTACAGACATAAACTATTGTTTAGTTTGAAATGTGAGACTATGACATACACTGTTTTAAGACGTCTCTAAATTCTCTCACTATTTTACCATAATTTGGTCTAAAAATGGTTCTAAATATAGCAAAAATCTACAATAGAGGTCTACAATAGAGGTCATTACCTGAGTGTAGAGATTAAAGTGAGCATTGATGCTATTTACCATAAGCACTGATTTAGATGGATCATTTTAAGATTAGATTGGGTCATTTTGTGTTGTGTATGTTTATCTGTAGCTGCTATGAGCCTATTTAATCTGCACCACTCAGTATCTGTGTGTGCATCCGCTTGTTTGCTCATTGCTTTCTTTAGATTATGTGTTTGTGGCCAGGCTCCTGAAGCTTGTGTTTACTCTGACTGGGCCCAAGGCTCCTAACGACTCACATTAACCTTCTGATTTTAGTCAGACCTGCCTCTGAAATCCAACAGCCCTCCTGCCCTCTCTCTTGTTGCAGCCCCCTGGGTTTCTGGCAGGGTCAGGGGTTGCGACACCGGCTCTTCTCCACCAGCTCCTCTTTCCTTTCTGCCTCCATAGCACACTCAGTATGACACTTGCAAGGGCAGCAGTAGTGTTTTGCTTCAGCCATTGTTTAGACATCTTTGTCCACTGCGGTAAAATTAAGATTTTCTCACTTAAATTAGCAGAAACCTCTATAATATTCAGTAAACAGCCAGAAAATACAAAAGAGTCTGGCTCCTAAATCATGGCTTCTTTTCTGCCAGCTGTGCGCCTAATGTACAAGCATACACAAATACTGTTAAATGTCCTGTTTCTCCTCAGTGCCCCTCCTCCCCGCTCGTCGTGTTTCAGGTATTTGTTGCTTTGTATGGCGAGACATGCCGGCAGCAGTACAGCGAGAGATTATTGTCAGTGTAATTGGCTTTTCCAGGCCTGATTTGATACGAGCCTCTTGTCTGATCCACACTCTTCTTTATTATCGAGCATAATGGAAAGACATTGAAGCTCACATGAAACATTCGCTTCATCATATCTCCGGAGAAATCACCTCTGTTGTTTTGTTTCTATGCTCGGGGTCAGGGTAAAAAAAAAAACAGTGTATGTGTGGGGAAACACTCACAGCGTACCCACATGCACAAAACTTGACACATATTAGCATCACACATACAACGCAGACAAAAACTTTGAAAACAAACACTATTCCTTTATATTAACTGTCTATAGCAGTCTAAGAGTCTGTGCTCAACCATTATATATTACCTCACATTTCCCTCCCTTATCCAGCTCTTATTGTCCTTGCATTGCTGATAATTGACAGCTGGTGGGAAGAATTTGGTATCAGATTGTATGATCCAGATCAGTCCCTAGTACGCTGTCCAAGCTGACATGACTGTCTTCAGCTGCAGCAGCCTGCCTTGTTCACTGAGCAGCAGAGGCAATGTAGAACACGGCTCTCCTACACTATTATCTCAGTCAATATCTGCTACTGCCAGAGGAGGATACAGATGGACAAGAGATTTCCATTGGGAAGCTGAGAAGTATTGTAAAGGAAGGGAGAAAGGAAGATTTTTAGGCGGCAGACGTTGTTTGTAGAATCACTATATTCACTGAGCATTTTACATAATCACAAAATCCAATTTTGTTTACAATTTGTAAACACAATAAAAAAACAATATTCATTTCATCCTAGAAAATTACAGAGAGAAACCAAAAATTTGTCATTGTGTCAATTTCTTTCCCTCATTTTCTAAAATGTATTGGTCACATCTTGCTCTGCGTTTTTAAAGATTATCTATCATGTCTTTGTCGTTTCCTCTTATGTATTACTATTTTATCATGGTTATGGCTGATATGACATTTCCTTCTTGGTTTTGGTTGCCAAGACAACAAACTGTGAGACCCTACTAGATTTATTTTAAGCTCTATAACACACAATATCAGTATTCTTGATAAAGGTAAATAGCTGCCTGGTACTTGTGAAGAAGTGCGGACTAGTGCACCCACTTTAAGAGCTTTCATCTTAATATGTTGTAATGGATCCTGGTAGATGCTTTTCTTAAAGAAGGTCAAGATTCCATTGACACCTTCAGTCCTATTTTGTGGTATATACTGCTCGCTGCCCCCTTTAATACAGTTTGATTTAATCGAGAGGGAATAATAAGCTTTCAGTGTATAAGATTGTTCACTGGACAACAGGTTGAATCATTTGATTAAAAGAAAAAAATCCAACTGCAATATTTTACTTACCAAAATAAAAAATCAGTCAATTGTCAATCCTCCAATGATCAAATCCATCACGCTTCCCATTTGAGAGCTCATTGCCACCACAGGCTCAGGCAGGCAGTTCAAAATGTGACAGCAGGGTTCCAAGTAGCTTAAGTTATTGATAACTTATAGTAAAGAGCCCTGCAGCACTCAGTCCATGTCTCTGTCCTCTGTCAGTCCTCAGACTTAGCAACTGTGCTACTGCAGAGAATAAAGTTGGCGGTTTGTATGTTGGTTCAGGTGGTTGAATAACATATTTTTTGTTTGGCAGTGTGGGTTGGCTCTCATAATGCGGGTATGCATGTATTGATGCACATTACTGACACACACACACACACATATATACACACAGTCACTGATGGCCAGATGCCAGGTAGCTCAGTTAAGGTGGGTCACACTGTCACCACAAAATGCTCAGGGTATTGATTACTGACCAAAAATCAAAGCTTGGCATTTAACTAAATGTTCATAGTTGATTACAAACTCTCTGTGCTGACTGGCAGCAGTGTCACTGCTTCATATTTAGCTGAAAAGTCCACATCAGTTGCCTGTGCCACAAAGCTATTATTTTCCAGCCAGCGTGATGAATTTGCTCACACACAGTCCCCAAACCTGCGCCACTTAAGAATTCAAGACTATTGTTTTTCACGAAAGGTGGCAGATGGTTGTTGTATTGATGCCTTTTGTCATGAAATGTTTCCTTAAGTATTAATGCGGAGTGCTTCTGGGTCGCAGTTATTTGTGTAAAAACGTGTGCATGAACAAAGTCACCAACACGACTGCCAAACAACATAATGTAGCTTTGAGACACAGGCCTCGGGTCCTGGTGGGTCCTCATTGTCGTAGAAATGATGGAAGGTGAATTGGGAAATGAATCTCAGTTATCCTTTCTGCTTTACTTACGGATTCGATAACATTAAATAAATGAATAGACAGAAATTGCAATTACATTTAAGCATAAAGAGATCTTCCATTTTAAATAAACAACGAGTGGTTATTGTTAAAGACGGCTCTGAATTAGTCATTAAGTCAATTTCTGTACTTAAGCTTGTTAATCTATAATTATTTACCCACATGCTTTTATTGTCTTTTAATGCATCTTCCCTTAAGCTTTAACCATGTATTTGCTTGTGCTTTTATTATCTTTTACATGCAGTTTTAATGGTTTAATGTTTCTGTGTTTTGTTTTTATTGTGATTTATGTCCCCGTCGAGCACTTTGAATTACCTCGTGTCTGAAAAAGCAACAGCTTTTTCTCTTGTGTGAGTTATAATTACAATTGCGGTTATTGTGATTTGAAAATTACGCTCTTTCAATTCACAATCAAATTGATTTAAAAAAAAAAAAAAGAAATTGATCATTGTTCAGATTTCATTTTTGTATGCCTCGTTAAGTCTGTGCAACAGGTTGTACCATTAAGCTAATCAACCATTTAGCTAGTTTCAATCACTGCAAATATAGTTTAGTACTTAAGTCTCATCTTCCTGCTTCTTCAGTCGCCGTACAGTAAATAGCTGTTTTTCATATCACGCAGTGAGATTCAGCAGCTTGACTGGAATTTATTTCTTCCCCATCTCTCCTCATTCCTTCTCTGTCCCATACTTGCCTTTTGTGCTGTGTTTTATTGTTTCCTTATTTCTACAACCGGCTGTATCATTTTTAACAGCGCTATGATATTCATCATCTTTTTTTTTTTTTCTTTCTTTTAGATCTTGAGTTGAGCAAGCATGGGAATGGCTGAAAGGAGATGAGTAGAAAAGCACTGACAGAGAGGGAGTGAGAGAGAGAGTTGTGTTGAAGAGTGCGATAAAGAAAGGAAAATGAGCGTGCGAGTACGGAGGGTGAGGAGGAGAGGGAGGAAATGTGTGTAGAGAGCGGTGAAATGGGTGGGTGAGAGGGGGTGAGTAGGGGTTCTAGCAGTGATTACATTGTCCATCAGGACACAGGACGGCCTGCATCAGCCCACAGGATTGATGTTTGACAGAATAATTAGAAAACTGTCTCAGCCTGTAATCACTGGAGCTCATCTTGCCGGAGAAGACTTCCATTCGCTTTCTGCCACACATGCACCCCCCCCCCCCCCCCACACACACACACACACACACACACACACACACACACACACAGACATGCTAGTGCGAGCCATCCGTGGTTGACTGGTATATGGGACAGTGAGTTGATAGAGTGGTAAGATGGGGGTGTTCCTGTTTATTCTCAAGGAACTGAAAGAGTTTATCTCCAGAGGTGGGGATTGGAGGCGAGCGTGGCACCTCACTCACTGGTTCACTGAAGGCAGGAGTGGGGAACACGCTGGTGATTTGAAAGGTGCTAGAGGGAAGGTTTATGGACTGGAAAAAAATGAATTAAGTGGAGTTTTACTACAGTGTGTGGCAGAACGAATGAAACATGGGGACTGAAGCCCCCCTAACCTTACTTTGACTCTTTCAGTGCTATTGTGCATGGCAGTGCAGAGACAGGATTGCATAGACGTGGTTTCTTGGAATGCAAGTGACAGTCATGGTTAAAATGTTAAGCCACATAGAATACACGCAGCCAAAATACTGAATAGAGACGCAGTGTATAACCTGTCATGTCCATCAGAAACATTTCACAATTCAGCTCAAATGTCTAGTCGACATTTTTGTGTTTGCAGATTTTTTGGCAGATTTTCATGCATTTTCTTCTTGGCTTTAATTTGCTCTTGGAGATGGTGTTTGTTTTCATTCTAGCGCTTGTATACCAACAATTATAGTGTCAAACAGACTTACTGCACCTCTGTTGTAATAGACACACCAATTTAAGATTGAATAATTGCATACAGTTTTTCAATTCTTGACCTTGTGGAATCTGTATCTGATAAAACAGCCTCATCCCAAGGTCCATTTAGCAGCTGCTCTGGAGCTTTCAATCATATCAAACAATTTTCCTAAGCAGATGGAACTGGCCAGTAGTCCCAAAATTGAATATGTCGAAATAACACTTTGTCTTGTCCAAACTGAAAGTTCATTTTTGACCTTGGAACCAGTATTTTAAAACAATCTTACCACAGGATCTGTCCATTAGGTTAATAAGTCTTAAACAATTATACTCCAATATATTATATTTATCATGATCAGTTAATTATGTATTCATATAATAAGTCAAAAGGGTGATGTGAGCAGGTGTGGCACGCCAGTACATCACAAGCATCGAGGCATCAAAGCTGAACTTGATGACACTGGATGACAGTAAAATATCTTGGATCTGGAGCACACAGATTTGATGGAACTTGTCGAAACCATGTTTGGTAGAAATTAGGTGCAAGAACACCAGACAGCCTCCGGCATAAACAAATGTCACATTCCTATAGTAGGTGTTCAGAGCTGAAAAACACAATTTCTCCTCACTGAAAGAAGTTACTCAAGTTTGATGACATCTTATGGTGTAATGAAACATTATTTCGGTGACCACCAAGTCAATTCAGTTACCAGCTCTAAATTACAGCTCTCCAGTAATCAGGAAGAGTTAAATTACTGAAGATCTGAGGTCTTCATTAGGGTAATACCCTCGGCCTGCACCTGCAGTTCAAAGGTCTCATTATTTGTCCTCCTTATATGCCCCTCCTGACATGAAGCAAACCCCTAGACGACACTCTGATCGATCTGAAATCTACTCAGCCTCTTCCTTTTCCTCCGGAGGCTTTTATTGGTTTCTCTGATCTCTCTAATACCTGAGCAAACCGTTAATGGCTGATTGATATTCTGCTCTGTTCTCCAGAGCTCCATCAAAAGTATGCAGGGCAAAATGTCAGCCTTGGAGCCACTAGGCGCCCCCTCCCCTGAAATACGACTCAGATTCCTTCACATTAGCATATTAGAGCAGACCACTCCATTTGATGAGACTTCAGGACATGGGAAAACTCTATGCAACAGCTCCCACTGCAGCAATAACGTATAGGGTAAGCGTGCTAACATGCCCAATCAGTGTATGTATCCATGTGTGGTTTTTCGCAAATTAAACCCTGATTTTGCCCATCTGTTTTGCCCAGGTTTCGGTGTTTCTGGCAATTGAGCACCTGCACGGAGCAGGAGGGGAGGAGGGAAGCCGGGAGTGGCGTATGAAATATGTCTATTCTATCAATTTCTAAATGACTCATTTAGCCAGAGCTGAGTGGCATTGGAAAACAGTCATCATCTTTCAATAACTGCCGTTGATGAAAAACTGATCAGCGGGCTTGTAGAAAGGGAGACTATATATAGAAGCTTTGAGGATGCCAGCAAAGGTTGAGAGTGCCATATGAAGATAAACTCACCTTCATCAGAATCACCGCTCTCTGAGGTTATTCCGCCCTGCTATATTGCCTCTCAAGCTCAATATCCAGTTGCAGAACAAATAGTTAGTTCTCTTTTCCTCCCTTAATCCATTTCTTTGTGTTTCGCTCCCCTATCTCCCTTTCACCAGTCACCAACCTTACTTTGGTGCATCCACCTATTCTATCCTATAAACTACACTCAGTTATACAGCGTACATCATTGCTATGCATTTGTGGCTGATTTCACACGATGAAATTTCACAGTAGACCATTATCATCCCCTTGTTGTTGCTTAATTGGCTGCTCCCACAGCTTGGAGCTGTATGTTCACATGTATTCTTAGAAATCTGTCTCACTGGTGCCACAACCTGGCTCCCACTCTGGCAAAGCAGAAGGATGCACCGTTTTGAAAGATTGGATTAATTCATGTAACAGAAGTAGCTAAATTGTGTACATCTCAGAACATCAAAAGTCAAAAGACAGAGGAGGAAATAACGCCGTCAAGTAAGAGAATCGAGATTTTATGGCACACTGCCACGGCTGATATCAAAAGGCATCACTTGTCAAACAAGTAATGATATGAATTATAAAGCCACTGCTGAACGGGCAGCAGCAGGGGCCCCCACAGTTCTCTTAAAAGGCTTTGAGCTGGAAATTGCAGGTATGCTATTTATTATGAGCCCCCCCCCCTTCATAATAAATAGCATACCTGCAATTTAGTGAGAACAAGAAGTAAGACTTCTATAAAAACACATGGTATAAACACCCTGTCAACTTTCCAAAGAGTCTTTAGTGGACTTTCACAAACTAAAGAGTTTTCTTATGCCTGCTCTAGAGCAGAGCAACGTGCAATTGGATATTATTATGCCGAAATCAGGCTTTAGACCACATTGACCCGAAGCGAAATTATAACGACTTTTTAAGTTGTAGACTTCTCGTAATCATTTCTCTCCATTTGACTTGTTTATTCGAATTTTTAAGCAATGAGATGCCGATGTGCTCACTTTACTAGAATCACAAGTAAAGCCTCATTACATTTTGAGTACTTTTGGGTGAACCGAAGCATTCGGTAGCTACAGTTTTTCTACAGGTTGACTATTTACAGTTACGCTTACAGGACCTTGTTCTGCGGCCTGACTCCTCCTACACAAGTTAAATGCTAAGTTGTTTGTCCATTAGTGGAATGCACTTTACTAAAGGTGAGCGGATGGCCTGCACATTTAGACATGTGGTGTCTAATGGTGGGGAGGTGACAAAAAAAGAGGGCCGGGGCGATGATTTGCCTTGCAAAGCACACCCATCTGCCCTTTCGATGCCTCATTGGCGCACAAGATCAGGTGCAATCTGAACTGGAATCATTTGGATAATTGACCTTCTGTGTGCATACATTAGAATAAATTAATTTTGATTGGCCGTGCAGCATTAAGAACAAAGCAGGAAATGTTGGCTCTTTTATATTCAGCTGCTGGTTTGTTGTACTCGGTCTCTGAGGTGATTATGTATGCCATTCCCCAACTATTATGCATTTCTTCAGTTTAATAAAATAATTCTTGCTTAGAGCAGAATAGAGCACAACACAGCAGGTCACAGAACCATATTACACACTCTATTTTTTACTTTTTAGGTAAAGCCGTCTGACTTAGCAAAAAAGTATCCTCACAAATCCGTGTGAGTGCACTCATATGTAAATGTGTATGGAGATTTCAGGTGTGTGGGTGAGATTTTATATATAAATCTGTTTATCTGTGCCTATGTAAACATGCTGAAGCAGAGTATTCGTGTCCGCCTCGTGTGGCCTTTTGTCCTCCCTGGTTTCTCCCATCTCCATAAGTGACCTTGCTATTCCAATGAAAGTGCCCATACTGTGTGTGTCTGCACCAGGCCCATGCGGTCCTGTATGTCTCATCGCGGCCTGATGGACAGCCATTAACCCTTGGTGAAGAGGTTGGGGAATATTTATGTCTGCCTGTCAGCAGTGGCACGACACCCTCTGGGGATGAATAATATGCCTGCCCTACACTGACTCCAATTGTTGAGTCCAATTCATAGCAAAGTGGTTTGAGTGTGCATGTTGGTGTGTGCGCCTGCTGATAGGTTTACAGTGTGTGTTAGCAGTGTGTGCACTGTAAGTAGTGTGTGGGTTCAGTAGGGGCATTCTGATACCCTGAGATGAGCAGCAGGAGACGAGTCCTACATCCCTCACTGACATCTGACAAACCCCCCGCTCACCGCAGAGGTTGGTGTCTCGCCTCCTCACACTGGGTCATGCATGGTATCTTCCCACTGGTTCGTATCTGTTCTCTGTCCCTCTCTACATAATGTTAAATCAATTTTTTTCACCACGGGTTGGTCTCAGAATCAGTCATTGTGGTGATTGCTTAAGTAGCCTATAGCTGAACTCCACAAGTCTCTTCTTTTTACCACTATTATCAAGTGGGAGCCACCGACAGCTTGCACATTCATCTGAGTCACCCTCTCTTATTACCATGCCCTCACAGCAATAAGCTTAAGCAGCAGCAGCAAGTGCTTGGTACACCTTTTTTTTTCCCCCTCGAAACACCAATCAGGTTGCTGGGACCTAACGAGCTGCACTTAACAGTCAGGACTTCAGAGTTTAGAATAAATGATGAATGAAAATAAATGTGATTTTAAGTAAGGATCAATGCAATCAAAACACAATTTTCTCAGAATTTGTATTTTATTTTGGCGAAATCACCATCAGTTTCATCAGGATGTATTTTTTTAAATGTCTCAAACTTCTGAGAAACAAACCCACACCCTTGAATTGATGTAATAAGATTTCCTATGATGGTACATTTCTTACTGCTTTACAGTTGTGCGGCCCACCATTTATTGACCTTGTAGGTGACATAATGAAACAGTGTTTGTACGTTTGTACAGCAGCGTTTACTTCTTCAGAACTACTTCCAAGGTGTTCTTGAACTTTGTCAGTGCCACTCTCAGTTGGTTAAAAATTATTAATTGTGACAGGAAAATGAGAAGCAAGTAGCACATTGAAAGCATTCTCACAATGAAATGTATATCTGCTAGACAAAATATGTAATATGTAATATATATTGATGGGATGATACCATGAAGGCTAAGCTACATGGAGTGTTTCCATTAAGTTCCTAATCATGTCTATTGCTTTGCTCAATACCAGTGTGATTTGAACACTATTACTGCTTCAGTGTTTTAACAGGCCTTTCAAACCCTTTAACAGCAAAGTGAATCCCCTACTGTACCTCCAAGCCAGCACCATGCATGCCTTGCCTCCATGTTCATGATTAAGGGAAACGTGAGGTGCGAGCAAGTATTTATTTTAGAGTTGACCTTCAAAGTCAGCTTCCAGGCTTTCAGGTACCAAAAGTGCATTAAAACATAAATACTGTACACAGACTGTCACACACGCTCACCGACACTAAGAACAATCTAAAGTTTCCATGTTGGTGAAATGTGTCCATTACTAGAGGAATAATAAAGTGGAATAACTTTCACTACTGTATTTTAACTAAGTATTATAATAAAATGTTAAAATAGAAAATGTAAGGTAGGAGAAGAGGAAAAGGAAGTTTGGCCTGAGGAAATAAATGGTTGGTCTTAAATTCAAACTGTCAAGATGAAAGCTTGTTTGTTTTTTTTTTAATGTGTGAATCAGATTAATGTCAGTGACGACTGGATGCTGGCACAATATAGTTTCTGGAAATTTCTTCATGGAAATGGCCCTTTTATTGAACTACTCATTATGTCATGACTGATTAGTTCAGGGTTTAGTTCAAGTTTTGATGGCCAAGTCCCAATTTGAGAATTGAGAGCCGCACAGGAAAAATACATACATGCATACATACATTAAACAAAATAATTCATCAAAATCATTTCTTTTTTCAAAACATTAAGATGCCAGAAAGCTTCCCAGCAGCAGAGAAAAAGATAAAGAGATTTTCACTTTTGACAGTTCGAGGAACTTACTATATATCCCAATAACACATTATTGCTATTATTGTTAATAACAATTTATAGTAGTGGTAGTAGTGGTAATTGATTATTAATTTCTTAGTACATGATGATAACTTCTTTTACTTGTGAGACTGATGGTGCTGATTTCCTCTGGTCACAGTTGTTTGTCCGTCTGGCTCCATCCCCGTCTCCATTGCTAACTTTAGATAACAGCAGTAGGACTGATGACAAAATGAAATTCCTATGACAAGGTGGCGCTAGTTGCCATGCAACCAGTAGCTTTGCCATCCCTAACCTGACTTGCTGCTTGTTAGGGGGGTGCAGTTGAAAGTGAACGTATTGAAATGGACGGTGACTTAAATATAATGCAGCTGCAGCTCAACTCTCACTTGAATGTAGTATCTCATGCCATGTGAGAGCATCAAAACTCTGGGGGCAGGTGGAAGTAAAGTATGAACTCTTTGAAGGCATATGGAAATGGCTGAGCTCACTGGATGAGAACATCATGACAGTTTTGACTTGTAAACTCTAAGAACAAGGACAAAACTAAATGCACTCATGAGGATGACGATACGATGGAAAAGTGGAAATGCCAGCGGGACAAATTCTGGTTTGTTGACATGTTGATAGCCGGTTGGACAGCTTGGATCTCTGAAGCACTGTGCCAGGTGTCAGCACTGTAGTGTGGCAATGTTGTGGTTTGATGCATGTTAACCTGGCACCCTTTCATTTTAACACAACCGCATACTTAAACACCGACTTGGTGCATCGATTCATGGCCACCATGAACCTCAAATACATCCATGGAGATAATGATCCATGTTATAATGCATATATTGCCTCAATGGTCAAAGTCAGACACAATTGACTTCTGTTAAGTATTGGCATTTTTCCAAGGAGCTGGAAATATCCATGTGGAGGCATGCGTGCAGTGAGCAACGACAATCAGAGCTTGTGATGTGCTCACAGCATGAGTGTTCCATATAACAGGATGCAGCGGTAAAAGGTGTTGTTTACCTTGATGATGTGTTGGAGGCTGGTTCACACAAACTGCAAAGTGCCTGTAGCCTGCAGGTCTTCACTTAACCCTGTTTTTTGTTGTTTTTACTAACGTTGTTAATGACATTGCATTTCTTGCAACTGCATCCCAAAAGCCTCCCTGTTGTTCTGCTTCCCAACAGTGAAGGTGAGACCACAGAGATTGTTAGTTATGCAGCTGCTATGTAGAAGATACAATCTTAAACATGGCAATGGTGCTTTTTCTCTCTAGCCACCTTCGTACATATAGATGAGGACTATCATCAGACACTTCGTGGTTAAAGGTCCCATATTATGCAAAGCGCAACATAAATATGTATCACCAGTGTGCCTAACAACTGCCAAACTGTGAGACTCTATTTTCCTCCTACTCGATCTTTCAGTAAACGTGTGTGAAAACACCCCGTTCAGATTTTGCCCCCTTTATGACATCACGAGGAGATCTGTTGATCATATGACCTCCTCCGTCCCTTCAGCAGGCCGACTGTCCCCACCCGCTGAAAACCTCCTGAATCCACCTCGCTGCCCCCCAATGTTATTCCTCAAATACATCAGCTATGGCGTGGCTAGAAGACGTTACGCTGGGCTTGTGGAAAATTGCCTTGTTTTGGCTTTTGCAACCTCCAAATATCCATCTACTGTAGCACCTCTGATATTAGATGGAAAAGGGGCGTTTGCTACATGTATTTGTGTTGTGCGAAACATCTTAAATAACTTGCTCTCTGTCACAGACACAGTACAAGTACACAGTGATTAATATGTGTCACTAGGCAACCCCCAAGTCCCTTAGTGACAAAAATTGTGGCGTGACTGCAGCAAAACCATGGAGATCCAAAAAAAAAAGCTTCCTTTGCTCGTTTAAGCTGCATTTTCACAGAAAACAATCCAACGATCCAAATTTCCAAAGAAAAAAAAGCAAGTTCGGTTGAAATAAAAGAAGAATTATAAAGTCAGTCATGACACGAAGCACTGTTTGCTCACTATTATAGGCAGTTTTTGTTTAACTTGTATTATTTTCTGCAGTTCACACCTGTCAAACATGTTTACAATAATCTTAATGGAAAAGCCTGGCAGTGACTGGATCAGAAGGCGAGCCGTTACAATCATTAAACTCCACATGCTTTATCACTTCATCTCCCAACTTTGAACATCAACGGGCCCAGACTGGAACAGACTTAATTAACCACAAAAAACAAATATTAGAGGACCATAAATTGCAATGTACCACTATACCCACCTGACATCTGAACTATTAGTTGGGCCTGTGAAGCGAGTCATTGCATGTGATATTGGGTTATACAAATTAACTTGACTTGTGCAGAACCCCACTGTACAATGGCCAATAGAAAGGCTGTGAGAAAATACTGACTGGTTTATTACATACACAGTTGCGAGGCAACTGTCATGGTCCATGACCCGACTGCTCACTCGCAGGAGATGGCAGACCTCGAGGCTGTCATGGTCATGTCCAGTATCCATTGTCTGGTCACATGGGTTTTGCCAGATCTCACCTTTTCCCACTTCCCTCCCCCATTCCTCACCCATCCACACCTTTTGCACAAACTATTTTTAGCCTGAAGCAATGCCTTGATTGGTTTCCCCCCTTTGGCCTGTAGGAAAAAAGATGGAGTCCAAGGGGGCTGGAGGTGGGAGGTGGCTGAGTGCTCCTAGAGCACTCTTGTCCGCGGTAGATGTGAGAAGACTCAATGATGTGGATAAAAGTGAGTGAAAAATAGCACTGCAGAGTAGGGTTCAGGCAGTAAAATTGTACTGCAGGACAAGAGGACTCTGGGAGTTGTAGTAGTGTGACTGTGGACAGTTTTGGTTTAAATAGAATCACTTATGTTATCAGTGTAATTTATTTTCTGAACCAGGATAACTTGCCCACAGCAAGAATAGAAATAAAACTGCATTGTGAATGAACTGGTTACATATTTTAGTGCCTTTCATAACATGAAATCAATACAAAGGCTTTTAAATATTAATGCTACATGTTAACAGGAACTAACATGTGGATGTAATGCAGACGGTAAACTGAGTTTAGCGATTACATCTTTATGTCCCCCAGATGAAACCATGTCTGTACCGGGCATCGATATCTAGCTGCCTGTTGTGGTGGGTTTTTAACCATCAAGTTTAACTTCGGTTGCCACTGTCTGTCAAGAAGCGTCTCCACTGGTGACACGGCCAATCTTTGACATAACGCTCAGTCTGTCTCTGCACAGTCCCAAGAAGGACCTGTCATGCTTCAGCAGGCCGGATAATTATTTCCCTCTTATCCCTCCTTGCCAGGGCCAATCCTAGCCTTCAATAGAAGCCAAGGACCGCACCACTTCCCATCACCTCTCTCCGTCTCCTCTCCATCTCTCTTCTTCCATCTGTTTCACTTCGCCTCACTCTCTGACTTCAAGACCCTCTTTTCTCTCAGTCTGTCTTTGTGTCATTCTCACTTTCTTGTTCTGTGTCTTCTCTAAGAATAGATTTGCACAGGCAAAATAGCTCCTCAGTTTGACAGAATTGACGCTCACAGTAGTAAACGCAGCATAAAAGATTGTGCCATGTCAACATCCTGATTACATGGCTTGCCTTACTCATCTGATGCTCCCCACACATATGACAAAGAACACATGAAATCTCGCTCTTCCTTTCATGCACACTGCCTTATCACTCTGCTGTGACAAGAAAGCACAATTACACAGTTTGAGCAGTTTCAAAGGATGAAATCAGTCTAAGAAACTGTTGGCTGTGTCTGAAGTGTGAATGTGGGGTTGCGACAAACATTGTTTACCTTTTATCTTTGGCACCACGGCAGGATATTGCTAACATGTGTAGACTATGTAGACAAGTCTTTTTCTCACCTATATTCAAATGTGTCAACATTGCTTTGCAACAATATTTTGACTTTTTGTGAGGGAAAATGTATATTCAGTCATTCCATCAGTTTGTCATGGATCCAGTGTATCTAGATCGCACATCCCCAAAGTAAATGGTGGGTTGCTATGATCAATACTTAGTTTTTTCGGATTCGGATGCAACATGACAGGTAGAAGCTGTGAAATCAAGTCCTAACAAAACATATGTTTAGAAATCCTAAACAACGCCTTGACCGTGTAAGGCAATTTAGTCCTATCTTACTTCAAATGTGGACAGAAACAGAATAATCGTTATTCGCCAACAGCTGTCCCGTCTTTCCAAGATGTGTAATTAGAGCCAGCCGGCCCGCCTCGATTTGGAAGCTGTGCATGTTAACCTGTGGCCCCGGGGCAGAGCGCGGGGCCCCCAGCAGATCGAAAACAAATAAACAAGGCCTGCCAGAGTAGGCGGTGACAGTACAGGCTGTCTCCAGCAGATAAGACAGAACAATAGCCCTTAATAGGCCACAGAGAGACACACACCCATCTCCAGCCCTGCCTTTTTCTACTCCTATCTGCTTGCTGGTAACAAAGGAAACAAGATGCTTTCCCTTTTCTTTCTGTCCTGCAGAGAGATTAGCAGCGCTTAACAGGGGTATGGGCATGAAAATGTGTATTTGAGTGATAATTCTCCAACACACACACGCACACACACAACTTGTGACAAGGAGCATTGCAGAATGAGAAGGGATACAATGGTTTTATTCCCCCATGGGTTGAAACTTGGAGGAGAAAAGTACAGCATGTTTGTTTGCTGTTTATCAGTCTGTGGAAGTAATATGAAGACTTTCTAAACATCCGATTTCCAGTGTTGTCCTCGTATTTCGGTCCGTACAGATGTATAATGTGATAGTTCTGTAAGTGGACACGCCTCTGTCCATATTAAGAGCACACATGCACATTTTGTCAAACATGCATTCAAGACACATTTTATGAAAACAGAGACAGGAGGAGTACAATGCAGAGCCATGTGAGCATGTCAAATTGTCTGGGCTACATTTCTTACTTGCCCTAAATGCACTTAGTGAGGCGTATAATAGCAGGCAGAAAAGCCTGTTTCTCCTGTGAAGGCCTTTTTTTTTGACTTTGACTTTGACGCAAAAAAAAAAACCTTGGCAGGGTATCGCAGTGCCAGCAGCAATGATCCTATTTTGTAAAATTTGAATCATTTCACCAGCACCCAGGTAGAAGGCACCAGCTCATGCCGTAACACTGCCTGAAAGAACACACAAAGATCCTCTAAAAAAGAGCGAGCTGGCACATGGCACCTGATGCCTTTATGCTGAGCTCTGATGAAAGAAATCCACCCCACTGCCAAGTTAGCTCACCTGAAATGAATGCCTTTAAGGAAAGAGGCTGTACTTGGTTCGGTGACAGGAAGGTAAAAGGCTCCAAGCGGGATGCCGGAGAATTTAGACGGACGGTAGTGTGTGGTTCCATTTCATACCTTGAGGCTGGGTTTCTGAGATGCTGTGAGCTGAATGGCGCAGAAAAGTGTTAGACTTGATTGGAGAGAGCATCAAACGAGGAGACAGAGATTGACCCCCCAATTTGGCTCCCATTCTTTTGGCCAGTTCGTCACTGTGGCATTTTTAACCCCATACGAACCGGTACCTTGCTCAAAAGAAGCAATATATTCTGAAGCTGATCAGTCTACCCCAAAAGGGACAACATGCTTGACCAAAGTACCGTATATATTCTGCGTTTTAGAGCCCAGGAGAGAGAACATGGTTAGAAAGATGAATAAGATGCACACATTTTTTGCCTTTTCTGCTCATTTACCTCCAGTCTGCATATTTTCAATTTACGGCTGCGTTCCCTCTGGGTGCACAGTATCACATTATCTCTGTTTAAATTACAGTTGAGGTGGTTGTGTGTGTGTGTGTGGGGGGGGTGTCGTAGCTCTGGATCTGTGATCTTTACTTGGAATAGGCAGAGGTGTTAGAACTTTTACATGAAACGTCTGTTTATTTTAGGGTGTCACTTTGTACAGGGAAAATTATGGGGTTTTTTTCGGCTGTACATCTGCTTGTAAACCCATACCAGAGAAATTATAAGGAAAAAAACAAACTTCCAGCAAAGTGCAACTCAGTTCTAGCCACATCCATATTTCTATAAACTGCATTTACTTCTGTGCCAAGCCACATAAATCATGTCTTATGTATCATTAATATACATGGGTGTCAATAGTAGACGCATGAATGGAAGAAATATGGTTCTTCCCAGTAGAGACAGAGTTGAAAAATGGGCTGCGGATACGGTGAGAATCTCTAGTGAGGCTGTTAAATGGCATCTAAATCTTTGCTGCCCCCCAGTGGGCGCCAGATTGTGCTGTGTTGCTGTGTTGCTGTGTGTGTGTGTGTGTGTGTGTGTGTTTGTAGGACCCTGAGTCTAAACCTGTCACACAGTATATGAAGCGTTATCCACCCAAACCTTGTGCTGTATAGTCACCAATATGTTACTAGACCAATGTGATGGCGTCCCATGCTGCCGTGGCTCACTGTCTACTATCTAATATGAGGAGCAGTCCACCACCACTGTCATGTGAAATACATTTTATTGTTAAAGCATTGCACTTTGCATGTCCCAAGCTCAAGGCTGAAGCACAGACTTTTTCAGTTGTAGCCCCTGAACTCTAGACCTCTAGAGTACACTGCCTGTTTATAATCCCGCCTAAAAACACATTTTCACTCCGTTAGTACGAAAGCCTTTATTCTTCTTCTCATTGTTCTCTTGTTTTTTTTGGGCTTTTAAACTGTTAAACTTATTGTGTTTCTGCCGTGTTGTCTTTGGGTCAACTGCTGTTGTTTTTAAATGTGTGTCTGAGTATGTTTCCCTTACAGGATAATTGACTAAAACTGCATGTTTACGGCAGTTTGAAGCAGTTTAAACCTGCCACAGATCACTGGTGGTCTGGCTGAAAGATGTGCAGTACATACACAGGCTCAAGCCAAGGGGATTTGGTCAGCAACATTCAAGCTCCTGATATGCATCTAGCCTCCATTTTTTTTTTCTAAATTGGCTGTTTACAGATTCATAGTGGCGGTGGCTATGTTGACCTTATGGCCCCGCTGTGGGCTGCACCTGTACAGAGCAGTGGGGAAACACACACTCACACATGTGCCTTAATGTTGCAGAGAATTTAAACACACACACTGCAGATCGCACCTAACAGGCTGTCAGAAGAACTGTTCAATACGCAGCTGAGGTCTGAGAATCAACAAGCCACCATCATTTCACACCTCTTTCTTTCCGTCTGCCTTTCTCCCACTGCTGTACTCTCAGGCAGACTTTTCCTGTCGGACAGTCTTCACACTTCTACATTCACGCTGGCCATTGAATACGCTATATAATATTTTATTTTTCTTTGACTGCACATTTATCTGTAGTAAAACTGTGCAAAGTGGCTGTGCAGCTGGAAGCTATGATCACCCTGCTGGGTTTGCTAGCCATCACGTGCAGATCGTGATGACAAGGTTACTACACGACAGAGGGGAATCCTCAGTAGTGTAGTATTCTATCACAGAGACAGAAATTAACAACGTGGTTACCTTTAGGCTTGACTTGTCCTTTAAATATGATAGCCACTTTAAATTAAAGTGTCACTACACCAATTTTACACATGAAGGTGACTTAGCTTGTCACATGGAGTGAAAACTGTTGGATAATGTCTTTTTTTTTTTTTAAAGCTGTCTAAAGTTTTTATTTTTTTTTATTTTAACATAAAGTCAATGTTTGGAATTTGGGACTTTTTAGAGTTTAGAAGATGCAGGCATTTACCAGGCAGGGAGGATCTCACAGTTGTATTGTGGGAAATGTAACGTAACTTCTCTTGCTGTGTGTGTGTGTTGACCGTTCTTCTAGAAATCTATCTTTTCTTATTTCCCCAAATTAAAGAGATTGCAATCCTAAATTAACTTGACATGCCAGATCAAAAGAAAATATCCAGCAGGTGATTGTACAAATCATCACTCTGTCGCCCTCTATCACAGGCTGACTTCAACCAATCAGACCATTGAACCAAATGACGTAGTTAAAACTCTTGTCGAAGTCTGTCGGGAGAGCGAAAACATCTATGCTAACCTCTTTAGGAGCCACCTTTGTTGTTTTGAAGCCTGACAAGATGGATTCTCTCATGATTGTGAAATCCAGTTGTCTTGTAAGTTAAATGCTAAATTGCTAGAAGGCCCCTTTAACAGGGCTAAAATATAACGGACACAGTTATGCACTAATACAGAATATTATATTTTGCCAAAGAGACACATTTCCTACATACTGACCTCCATATTATCAAAGATTATACAATCTGTTTATATTTTTTCACTTTGCATGTATTCTCCTTTATTCGTACTGCATTGCTTGTTGGAGGGAACCTTTGATTTAAGACTTTCAGTAACTGCTTCCCTGTAATTGTTGAGCACACGACAAAGAACTTAACTTCCTATGAACTTAACCTTGAACAGCTGCCTGCGTTTACACTTCAAACATAATTGTACGAGTTTAGTTGTTAGTCGTAATGACTTCAGAACGTGTATTACCGCTGATGAAACAGCCCTAACCTAGTTTAAATTGATCACAACAAAAGCTTACAAATTGGATAGTAATCTGAAAACACCCCGTATCCTTCGTCTTTGGTAAATGGCCAAAATGCTATCTGATGTGTCTTGCTATTAAAAAAAATGGGCTGCCATTCTTTGCCTCCACCTCATCCATTATGTTAATATATTAGAACACCTCATAATGTGTTGTTGCACATGTAATCTGGAAGTCATGATTCATTTAGCTTTCTTTACTTTTCATTTGAACATCTGAGTCATGTTCATTTGCAGTTTGGGGCTAATGTTTGCCTGCCTTTTCCCTTTGTTTTTTTGCTTTTCTGGTCACATCCCTGTGTGATGCACTTAATCAACAGGAAACGGTACTCTGTGTTGACCTAACAGCTTGCTCAATTTCTTTGCATTGTGTCTTTTTTTTGCTACCATCTATATCTGTGTTTGTTTTGGAGCTCTCTCCTGATCTTGTGTCATTCTCTGCTGTTCATGAGGAGATGCTCATTTGGATAGCACATAGAGGACAATGCCATGGCTGTCGCTCTGATAGCTATCCAAGTCCTTGATCTTCTCTCCCTATAAACATCATTACCACACTCTCAAATCATACACATTCAAAACACAAACACGCACACACACACACACACACACAGACTTGCACACACCCACAAGCTGTTCATCCAAATCGTCGCTAACAGATTAGCAGTGATTATAAACAAACATGGAGGATTAATCCTGTGTGCTCTCAGTCTACTTTTCCACTGAGCTAGCCAGGGTAATTACCAAGTGCTAGATTGTTAGTGTAATCTCACACACACACACACACACACACTGGCCGGCTTGCTTCACTACTTAGTGATATCAGTTTCTTGCTTATTTTGTAAGAAAAGTTGAAGATATCTTTGGCAAAGAAACCGCAAGACAGCTGAAGCGAACAGACAGTGAGATTGTTAGCGTGGTCCGAACTCAGATGTTTGTTCTTGTTAGCCTTTAGGGAAATGAGTGGAGGACATCGTAACACTTGCGAATGATTGAATCGAGCATTTGAATTTGAGTTACAAAGTCATCATCAGGTTGAGACCTGATTTTTAGATCTGCTGACCACTGTGGCTGTACTTCACCGCTTCTGCTTTATTCTTTTACAGGCAGTTTTTTTTACGCCGCACATGGAATCTGAAGCGGCTTTTAAAGGCTAAATATAATACACGGCTCTGCCACATTAGAAGGTGTGAAAATCAGCCAGGTGTATAGCTGATATTGTCTGTCATGTCACCACTTTCCATTGAAATATCGCTTTATTATTAGGCCCCACTGTTGCCTCTTTCCCCTGCTGATGCCCTCTTAACTTCAACAATATATTGCTTTATTCTGCCTCCATTATGAGAGTGTTGTGTAGCCTCTGGGTGCACGGCCTATTGTGTACAAAGCCGGTGGTGAAGCTGTTCAACTAAATGTGTTCCTTTGTAGTGTGATTTTAATCTTGACACAGTTGGCTGCCATGCTATTGCATGCTCTGCCATTCACACAGATGGTAAAGATGAGAATATATAATCACCATTGTTATTATTTAGTTTGCTCTTCATTCACAGCTGTGTCCCCACTACTGGATTTTTATTCTGTATTCATTCTCTTCTTTCACAGGTTGAGGCCATCCTGGTCAACATCTTTGGTGGGATCGTTAACTGTGCCATCATCGCCAACGGCATCACCAAGGCCTGTCGAGAGCTGGAGCTGAAGGTGCCGCTGGTGGTCAGGCTTGAAGGTAGGAAAGCACACACATGCTCACACACACACACACAAAGAAATCTAGGTTTGGCCTGAACCAGTTAACAACCCGGGCCTCTCTGACGCTCACACAATGTGCATCATCCCCCTCAGAAACAAGAACAATTGATCTCCATCTAGCCTTGACTGAAAGCACTTGACCGTAATGAGAGTTCCATGATGTTGGTTAATGATACTGATCCTAAAGCTGCAATTTAAAATCAAGCTCACACTCCCATCACGTGTCACTCATCTTGCTGGGCTGTTTCCCTTGACGTGGCACTCATCTGGAGGCTGAGGACACCAGTTTCTCTAAACCCACGTATAGGCACCATGCGAAGAGACTGTAACTTAGCTGATCTCTAACTGTGTTTTTATTCACCAGGGCTTCGACTGGATCTTTTCCTAGCTCTTGTTATCACTGAGATATATTGCCACAACCTATGTGACTACTAGCTTCAGCCTCCATGGAAAAAGACATACACAACACAGGCTAATAATGACTGATAGTGTAGATAGTTAGATCTAATTTTCAATGTATTTATTTAACATTTTGAAGTGACACATGTTTATCTTACCACTTAAGTGTAATTGTTAAACTACACAAGTGCAGCAAGATTCAAAGCACCTATTTCCACCTTGTTTTAAACGTTGGAGCCATTGTGTTATTGCTGCTGTACCCTCTGGACGGAGCCGATCCATCTTCATTGTGGCCCAGTGTCCCAGTAAGCAATGAAACCCAGCAATGCATTTCTCACACGTGTCACATTTCGCCGCACCTATCATTAGGTCCAGCCAGAATGACGGTAAGACGGCACTGATTGGCTCACCTTTCACCTGTACATGCTAATGAAACCTGTTCAGTCATGTGTGTGTGTGTGTGTGTGTGTGGGTTGCAGCGGTGACTCCCAGAGGCAAGGGGCCAGTGGGTGGTTAGTTTAATTGTCAGGATCCTGCTGCGTAGTGTGTCCAGAGCAGAGAGCAGGGGAGTGTGTGTGTCTGTGTGTGTGTCTGTGTGTGTGTGTGTGTGTGTGTGTGTGTGTGAGCTCTGAACACTTCATACTGTATGTTCTCACACGCTCTGCTAATATGATTTGTAGGTCAGGGTGAGTAAGTGGTTTCTAGAACACAACTCTGCACAGTATAGCAGTATAGACATGGTCGCTTAGAGCACAATAGAGTGTGGCTTAGTTAAGTCGTCACATGTGACATAGTTTTCACTCTTTTTTTTCCCCCTAAACAAAAACAAATGTCACGCAGGAGTGCATTATTAGTGCATTTTCCCTCTGAGATAACTTTGCACCTGAACCAAAACTGCAGCTCTAACAAGGAGTGTTGGATGTGTGGCTTAAACCCAAATCCCACAAATTAGCACGGCACACAAAGTGAAAGAGAAACACTGGTGCCAGTTCAAATATTCAGGGAGCAAAATATGCAGCCTTGTAGTTTATATCCACCGTCTTCCTTCGTGTCGCCGGCTGACCGTGTGGCTGAAAAGTGAGCACACAACTCTGCTGATATTTGTCGCTACAGAAGTGATCAGCAGTCAAAACAGACCCCTAATTATTCATCACACATTTCTCATACAAGGCCTTGTAATTCAATCTGACTCTCAAACAGGCTGAGTCCAGAAGGTCACTGCTGGTGGTTGGTCCAACCACATTTTCCTGGCTGGGGCCTAATCCAAGCTTTAGCTGTGGGTCATTACATCCTGGGCTGCAGTCTTGTGGAGAAGATTGGTTCAGAATCAATCAGCTCAGCTTGCTAGGCTGACCGCAGGGCAGTGACAACGGCCCAGCGCTCTTCAACAGGATCAGAATGGATTAACTGGCACACTTTTAATTGGGAAGCCTCTTTTAAAAGGCCTGGGTTGATTGCATTGGTGGGGAGTTATGTATTCCCATATGTGGAGGAGAAGGAGCTATGTGGTCCAGATGCTGATAGGGTAGAATTAGTTGATAAGGTTGCATGAAGTCTAGCTAAAACACACTCAGTCCTTGAGCTGATACAATGTAATTTCATACAACAGATTCACCACATAAATGCCATACAGACGGACTTATTCACACAAATAGTTCAGGTATTGATAAGAAGATGTACCTGAGGAAGTCCTGCACTGCCCCCTTTGGCCACAGTGTGAACATAGACATATTGCTCTGTGAGGATGCTGTCTGCCACTATGGAAAAAATCCCCTTAAATAGCCCTCAGGGTCCAGAGAAAAAGGTGACTGCATTGGCTTAACTCTGTTCCCTGGCCTATTGATTCACTGAGCCATTCCCCAACTGTCTGTCAAACAGTGAAACTGTTTTCTTCTTAAAAGGAGATCCGGCCATTTTTCTCCCATTTAATTAAAAAGAGACGCAAGGTCCTATAATAAGGTTGAGATGGCCCTTTCAGTCCTGACAGCATCATTATAGCCTAAATAGCCATCTGTTGCACCTATACACACACAAACAGATATGCATGTACACACACACACATAGAGATGTATGTAAATGTGCACACACTGGCTTGTTTTGACACTCTGATATCGGATCAGTCCACTTTTTTAGCCGTACATTTACTGACAGTTATGTTTTAAATGTTAAACACTGACAGACCTTTAATTGTTGTCTTGCCTTTGCTTGTAAAACGCAGCTGACAAGCATTGAATAGGTCATCAGAGTGAAAGCCGTATTCTTGCCTTCGAACGAAAAGCCTGAATACAGTGATGTTATTTGTTAGTACAATTAGGCCCTTCATCAGAGTCAACATGGCTGCAAACCGAACTGACTTGATGAATTTTCTAAACTTTCAACGTCGGAGATGCTTTTTAAAGGAAGAATACTCATCTATAGTTTGTGTCTCTCTTAAATAAGAGTCTAGACAACATAAGAAATATGAAAACATTGATTAATGACTGGCTAGCACATCAAAGGGAAAGCTTCTGCATCGTTCAGGAGCATCGAGCGCCGCGTTCAAGTGAGAAGCATTTGATGTTTGACACAGAGGATGATGGAGGGAGGAGCAGGGCTCATCCATTTTTGGCTGTGAAGGGAAAACACTCGCTGTTTGGTGCTGATTATTATGAGGATTAACAGTTAAAGTCAGAGCAAGTATGATGACACCCAGTGATGAAAGGAAATGCTTTTACACTAGTAGTTGTTCAAGGTAACTGGGGTAGCAAGACACCAAGCCACTGGTATTTTCTGTTGTGGTTGCGTGGAGCCTAAATCCTGTAAGAAGCTGTGGCGTCTCTGTTCTTTAATGTTCTGTGATTTTATTGACTGTTTTATTTTTTTTAGACCATCTTTATTAAGGATCTGTTGTCACACAGTGATAATTGAAACATATTTGAAAATATTTGCCGTGACACTTGACACAAACACTGAGCTGATTAGAAAAGTCTACAGGACTGAATTTTTTAAATGTGTTTTTGTGATTTTACCTTTTTTGTGCTGTCACAAAGGAAACTGTCACACGGGTCCTCAAGACTATGAAACAATTTCTGAGCGCCGTCAGAGAGGCCAAAAGTGACAAGAAAATTTAAATGACGACTTTTTTGACACATCACAGCGTGAAAAGCGCAGGTGTAAGTAACACGATTAATGACGGCGTAGTTATTGTGCATGTTGGAGCACTGTCACACTGTCACAGCCCACCGGGACGCCTGAATGGAACAGAGCCGTCCCTAATGTTATTAGTAACACCTGCACTTTTACTACTATGACAAGTCAAAGTATCTGCTGTGAAAAAGGGGCTCGTGGTGAATGCTAAAATGTAGCGTACCAGTAGCACAGGTAGAGTCATGGAGCCAGAGAACTGACTCTGTACTGTCAGTTACACAGATGCTGGTAGCATTAGTCATAGCAGTTTGTTTGTAAAAGGAAAACTAAAACAAAGTCCAAAGCAAAGTTTCAAGCTCACACCCACAGACACAGTTATCCAGCTTTACATAGTTTTGATCCTTTTACTCTTTTACTATAGAGTTACTCTGTAATGATGTGTCTTCTTTCACCAGAGCTTCAATCAAAATTAGTCCCAGTTTTAGTTATGCGCCGCATCCACACAGCTACTCCATCGCAGGTCTTTGGCTTCGCCCCGAGCTTCTCTATGTGGTTGAAATATTGTGGCCTGTAATTGAATCGCACATTGAAGTGACATTTTCACAATAATCACAAGTAAGCTCGCTAATTAGAGCAGAGATCCAACAGAAATGCGTTGCGAAGCGGTGATATTTCACACGGCGAAACGCTCAGCGCTGCCTGCTCTTTTGTCGTTTTGGCAACTCTAACAGTGTGTTTACAGACTCGCAGCAGAGCTGTCTTGCAAAGCTGGTCAGCTGATCCATCGCTCAGCAGTTTGGACAGCGCTCAGGAGATGTGGGGAAAGTGCTGGTGGTTTGGATTTAAATTCCAATACATGCTTGTCAGAAAACAAAGTTCAGAAAAGCAAATGAGTTTTGAAAGCCAGAAACCTCACTTGCTGTAGTAATTAACATTTGTTGGTACTGATGAATAATCCCACAAAACCCTGGAGATGTGCTGTGATCTTTTTCTGCCACAGCATGGTAAAAATCTTTTCACGTCAGTCTTTACAGTTAAGCACAAGGAGTTTCAAGCCTTCCTCACATGCGTGCATGCATTTTACTGTATGTCATACGACTGTGGGCCCAGACTGTCAGTAGGTCTCTGGCAGCACCTAGTGGCTGCAGGTGAACACACACATTCATATACTTGGCTTACTCACACACACACACGTTCACACACGTTCACACACACACACACACACACACACACACAAACACGTAGTGGTGCTGTATCCAGCTGGGCTCTGTCCTCTCCTCTGCTGCTGTGAGCTATCAGTGCTCCCTACTGCTCACAGTGGAACTGCACTCAGCTCACGCACGTACGCGCGCACACACACACACACACACACACACACACACACACACACACAAATGCAGAAAAAGACCCACATAAATGCATGGCTCTTCTTTCTCACTCCCACAGATGTGTGATTCCCCCCTCACACATTACATGGATAACATCAGGTATTGTCTGAACAATGCCGCACACAGTATTGCCACTCATGAATATTAATGGAACAAAAAAAAAATAGCAGAAATGCATGCGTTGTTTACTTTATTTCAGTCCTATATACACTTTCCATAGGTGTATTTGTCTTTTCAGAATATCTCCTGCATTATGTATTTTCTCTGGGCACATGTGGCTGCAGCTTCCACATTTTTCTCCCGGTGTTTCAAGCTTGTTGTGCTGCAACTTTGTTTTAATCACTTGACAAATAAGCGTGTTAGTATGATAATATGGACCCATCAATCCCAATGAAGTTCACAGGTCATCCTAGTGAGTGTAAAGCACACAGCACTGCTCCCCTCTCTTCATTATGAATGACAGCACCCCAGATAGAGGCTACATGTGTCTATATGTGGGTGGAGAGAGAGAGAGAGAGAGAGAGAGAGAGAGAGAATACTCTGTGCTATTTGATCAGAAAATGACTTGAGACACCCAATCCCCTGTTTATGTGCCAGAGCAAGGCCTCTTCCTGCTCTTATTCTAATTAATTACATTGCAGAATTGATTGTTTGGAGTGTGAGCTTGCAGAAAAAAATGTGTTTGGAATGACTTATTATCCGGCTGGACAAAAGAGATGAAATATTAGGCGTTAAGTGGCGCTGGTAATAGAATTCCTCACGAAAGGTCTATTGATCAGGGTGACCGGGCCTCCGGAGAATTCACATATCATGCAGTCTTAATTACACGCCACACCAGGAGAGCTAAGGTCAGCCTGTAAGTGTCTGAGTATGCACACACACACACACACACACACACACAGCTCAATTTAACGTCACAGATTTGGTCAGAGTGAATTTAGAGAAACATCAATGCACACAAGTGGCAATTATTGCCACATTAAACATTTTTAATTACGCACTAAATAATGCACAGGTGAGTGCCTATGCTCTCTTTTCCTATCTGTAACTATTTTCTTCATTAATACTTTGTTTAAAATGTCAAACGCCCATCAAAAGTTCACAGAAGCCATAGTGACTTTTTCAGATGTGTTGTTTGTTTAGTCCAAAATCTGAAAAGATTCCATCTACTCATCATAGAAGAGAAGCTTCTGCCATTTCCACTGAGCAATCCAAATTATTGCTTAGTAGTTTTCCATCAATCGACTACTTGTTGCAGCTATACATGTAAGAAACAATCAATATGTAAATGAGGAGCTAATTAGATAAAAGGTGCTTGTTTGATCCATCTACACGGTGTAGTTTGACTTTTTTGTGTTTTTTGATGACACAGAGGATTTTGACATAAAGAGAGATGGATGGATGGATGTACTTTATTGATCCCAGACTGGAAAATTGTATCGTTACAGCAGCATGAATAAAATAAATACACTGTAAGGAAAAGTATTAACACTGGCGGAAGGAATGAAGATCAATAGATATAAGAACTAGGTAAATAAGAAGTCAAATAAAGTAACAGCAAAAATGAAGAATAAAAACATAATAATTAATCGGGAAATATAAAAAATGGAGAAATCCAAGATCAGACATGTTCTGTAAAAAGGCCTTTTCTTTGCCGTCGTGTCTTCATGTGTGAAATCAGTAAATGCCACATAAACAGCTGGCTTTTGTTGTTTTAGCAGTGTGGGCGATTCTGCTTCATTTGACCTCGTGCTCTGTTACCCTCTTTCTCTCTCGCTCCCAGTCGCTCCCTCCCTCCCTCCCTCCCTCCTGCCGCCGCCGCCGCCCTCTCTCTCCCCGTGTCCTTCCGTCCACTGCGGCGCCCCCTGCCCCCGTGTTGTGACAGACTTGTCAGGCTTGTGTTTGGCTGCACAGTGTGCAGTGCTGGGAGGCAGCCAGCTAAGTGTGTAGTGCCTCAGGGAGGTGGAGAGCGTCTCCTCTCCCTGGTTGGTTGCGGATCCGCCGGGGCAGGGCGCCACCGTATCACCCAGCACCTGCTACCCCTGACCTCGCTGCAGCCAGGGGAGCGCTCACACACACACACACACACACACACACACACACACACACACACACACATATTGCCTTGTTGCCTCACAGACACAGACAAAGCCGCTCCCGGATTAGCAGTTGAATTTGCCAGCGTTCACCCATAACTCCATCCATCTGTCATGATGCACTGTGATTCCTCCAAAGGAAGTCTTCGTCTTTCACACAGCGTGGTTTTTACATCGGCGCAGATGGCAGATCAGGTTCAACCTTGTTAAGCCAGTTTTTGTCGTTTTGGTTGTTGTTGCAGTAACTGTGTCTTCCTGTATCTGCCAGGGACCAACGTCCAGGAGGCCAAGAAGATTCTGAGAGAGAGCGGCCTGCCCATCACAGCAGCAGACAACCTCGATGATGCCGCCAAGAAAGCGGTGGCCGCCATCAAGAAGTAGAAAACTCTCGACGTGACCTGACTACACTCTGTCCGCCCATCGCCGGCTTTCATAACAGCCTCACCGTCAGCCTTTCTTTTACACATGCAGACCTCCAGGACTTCAAGCCTTTGCTCTCATAGGCCTTCACTTTTTTTTATTTCAACACTAGATCCCAAACGATACTTTGGATGCCAGCTGAATATCTGTATCACAGGTTTCGAGGTGGCGTCTCACCTCAATTCTTTACAGAATGATAATGAATAATAATAATTCCTCTGTGCAGTGCAAATTAGCTTTGATAATTTTTTCTCCATTCAATGTAAAGTAATTGGGATGAAACACAGGCTTGTTGCTACTTTTCATTATGAAAGTCAACATAATCTTTTCATGGACTATCATGAAGCTCTGTCAGAAATTGGATGGAGACCCGACACTTTGTGCATTCCATTTTGCTTTCTCTCTACAAACTGTGGCACTAATGTAGAATATTACTGAGAGACATATTCTCCATTTTCACCACCAGCCTTGGCTTAAAATACTTCTAAGGTACAGTGAGACATGAAATGATTTGACGGCACTTAGCTATCTGAGAAAGACGTCCTTTGGAGCCATCAGTCATCATTTCTCAGTGACTTCATGGCCCAAGTTGGTCCAAATCCACGAATCCATCCGTCGCCTTATCTGTGTCTCAAATAAGGTGGCTGAAGAACACATGCTGGGATTTTTCTACATCATGTCTTAATTGTTAAGCGCGCTGAGGTAAACTTTAGTCTGTGCCTATTTCATGAAGGCAAAGTGGTTTAGTGAACCGTCTCTCAGTCCCTGTGGTAGTTTAATAAAGAGGTGTTGAGAAAACAAAATCAGAAATACAATTGTACTTAGTTTTTTATGATCCTGAATGTATATTGACAGAATATGCTGAATGCAGTGTGAAAACTAACTGTACATAATTTGAGAGATTAAAAGCAAATATTTCAAGATTGTTATCTTGTGTATGAGTTCACTTCACATTAAGGTGTCGTGGTGGAAAAAAGACAGAAGCAGATGGAAAGCAAGGAAGACATGGAAGTAAAAATTCAGTCTTTGCACCGGTTCTGTTCTAAATTTGCAGAATAAATGTAATGTCAGTGGGGGGTGGGGGGGCAGACTCTCAGCAGTTTGTACAGCTGCCTGTCTTTGAGCCTTTGAGCTCACACTATTGACTACCAGAGCAAAGAAGCACACAGTCCAGACTGGAGATAATATACGCAGCAAGTCCTCATTCCAAAAGTCAGGGTCTCTTTGCCTCATATGTTTAGTTTCAAACTATGAAAAGATGCAACTGCATAAAGATTGTTATTTTAGAAAGGAGTTGAATTTGTTCATTTTTGTCTCGACAGGCTGTGGCACCAAACAAGAAAACGGAGGAAATACGATATGTGACTGTCTGTGGATACACGTTTCCTCTTGGCTGCTTTTATTATCAACTAACTAAAATGTCATTCAGTCTTCTGAGGTGACGTCTTCACATCATCTCCCTCATCTTCTCATTTTAACATTTAACATTATATCTGACAGAACGTTTTTGTCCAAAACTTTCTTTGGTTCAGTGTTGGCAGTGAGCAGATTTTCATAGTGTGAGTTTCTTTGTAATACAAGACAACGCAGCAAATCTGCACATTTGAGAAGCTGGAACCAGCAAATGTTTTGTCTTTTTTTAAACAGAATCGATCATCAAAACAGTCACCAATTCATTTTCTATTGAGTGAATAATCAGCTAATTAGCTAATTTGCTTTGTCTGCTCTAAAAGCTCTAAAAGCAGTAAAAGTAAAAAAGTAAAATCCTACTCAAACTAAAATGTACACACACACACACACACACACACAGGCTCAACACTAACACACATCATTACTAAAACTGTTCTGGATGATAAGCTGCTGATCTGCAAAATGAAATTGTTTAACAGTGTCACAGTGTCACAGTCCTGGCACCTTGTGACAACATATCCAGACTTTGCCATCTTAAAAACCTTTTGAATAAAAGATGAATTAAGGATCAAATTCTACTAATTTCTACAAAAGACTTTAATCTTTCTATTTATTGCAATAATTGTATTTAATACAATTGATTTCATTTGGATTAATCTGCAGTTTGCCAATGAGCTCTAAGAACTCACTCATGTATTTAGATTATGCAAAAATATTCCATAAAGCATATCATGTATTTTACACTATTTTATTATATTCTGCCTTCCTTTTTGTCTAATACACACACACACACACACAAACACACACCCAGACTGCTCAAATCACACACACCTTCAGTCCTGTAATGAAACTCAAGTGTACGTCGTCCCAAGAGAGACTTGAGAGGAGTGATTGTCCTTCATAGGCCCTGTGTGAGCAGTACAGAGAGACAGAGAGTTGACTGAGACCTCTTCCTGTCAGACACTCTGACTGTGTGATGGATTATCTGTCAGGCAATCTGAGAGGACGCCCAGGCACACAGGATCGACTGCCACCTCCATGAAAGACACACACACAAAGCATTTTTTCCCCCTCCTGTATGCACCAGGAGGTTTTCTCTGAGAGAAACAGTCTGTCTCAAACTGGAGCTCGTCTCTTAAACGCCAGCAACTTGTTTTTTATAGATCGGACAAAGTCAAAAGTACTCCAGCCGGGGCCCTCTGGTGATTCCTGCTGCTGCGACACATCTTTTTTTTTTTGTTCTGTATAGTTAGAAGTGACATGACTTGTGTGTGACTACCAACCTTGACACAGATTAGAGAGACATTTAGCGAAGTTGTTTGCTAACTACTCTAATTTATTTGTGATTTATTCATTTTAAACGTCCCTATCACCAAAAGTCATCTCAACACACAAATTCAGAGGTCTGTGTCTCTGAGCTGCACCGTGCCAGCCAGCCAAGCCGTAGAAATGGGCTGAAGGGTTCAATAATTGCCTTATTTCATGCTCTTCCCTCCGTGTGTCAGAAATATCCCCGCTGATGGATTGGACGGAGGAATTTAAGGCTTGTTAAAGCAGGCTTCTCGGGCCCTGATATTGTTTAATTCAGTGTCAAGCTGGAGGTCACAATGAAATGTGCACACTGATTTACTGGGCAAAATTAGTGCCGCTCCTTCATATAAATATAGATGAGGGGGAAAGAAGCTTTGGAGGTCAGCCTGAAGACTTCTATCATGAAGCCCGCCGCTTTTAACTCAGCTAATACCTCTGGAGGTGAGAGAAGGGGGTGTTGTTTTAAATGACCCTTTGGGCGGGCTGCTCCTTTAATTAAGCTGAATTATTATGCCATGGGAGTTTTATTTTTCACCCTCGGTGGCTCGCTTTATTTGTCCCTGTAATTGTCCATTTTGCTTTCTCAAACCGCGGCAGGTTTTTTATGTGGTTCTGAATTGATGTCAAAACGGTAATTGCCACTTTATGAAGCTGCCTTCAGTGTTTAAGCGTGTTGGGAGAAGCAGTGCTCGTGAAAAGCATTCTTTCAGACAACAGGGTCAAGGCCGTCTCTCAGGAAGTATTGGATATTTATTGAGTCATTTGGAAGCAACAGCTATGAACATATTAGTTCATAATAAAGCAATAGCAGTATGAATTGCCTCCGGCTATTGTACTTCATCTTTCAGGGACAACGAGTGACTCAATATTTACAATTTTCTGCCTGTGCATCTGTCGACCAGGCGGTGAACAGATAAGGGCCATGAGCCTGTGTGTGTGTGTGTGTGTGTGTGTGTGTGTGTGTGTGTGTGTGTGCGTGAGTGATCATATTGATGTATCCATCCTTGTGTGCAGTGTGAACATGTGTTTATACGTGAGAGCTTTGTGTAAAGGCAGCGAACGCTTTCTTCCCCCCCCCCCCCCGTGGGATCGTCCACACGCGGAAACTGTTTCCTCTTCTCATTCACAGAGACACAAAAGGAGAGAGCAGATCTGGCCTCACCTCTCCGAAACCGTTATTGTCTTAGCACCAGCCTGAAATCGTAAAAAATAGTTGTTGACAGGTTTTATGGGGGGAAAAGCAACATAGTGTGGGAGTGAGTGAGGGAGGCAGTGTGTTTTGCTGCCGCGCTGCTGTTGAGGTCCTCAGATTTGGCCTTGGCTCGCAGATGAGCAGAAAAATCCATTTCCCTCTCTCCAAACTGTTGTCAGTGTGTCCGTAATTGAAGGACTTAGAATCGATTTAAATTACCTCGGCTGTCTCGAGAAATTGAGCGAAGAGGAGGCCGATTTAAAAAGTTCCAATAAGCAACACACCTCCTGAATCTTCCTTTTTTTCCATGACAATGTCTTGTTTTCTGCCCGTCTCCGAGCTGCTCTCACAATCAATACAGTTTGAGGGTTTCTTTTAGTTTCAAGTGCAAAGTTTGAACACACAAGTTTGCCCTAAAAGAATTTTTGGTAAGAGTTTTTGGTAAGTATGGCTGCCTTTCAGAGCCGTTAGCCTTCCCATCATGCTTTGTCTTCACCCTTCCCTTTCTTTCACCTTCCATCCTTGGTACTTATTTCTGTCCAGAGTATCTGAACAGCTGTAGAGACATTCACGGCCCCCAGTGGATGAACTCAACATCTTCTATATGTATTGGCACTAAACGGGGCCCTGACATTCATGGTGCCCACAGGTGATCCTCTGACTTTGACTATAGCGCCATCATGAGGTTTTGATGAACCGTCTTGTCGACAATTGACAGCTTGACAACTATTGTGTTGCAAACATTCAGGTCGTCCCTCAGAAATAATTCTAATTGCTTCAGTGATTTCTGAACACCGTAGCCTAGTGTTAGCTTCACGGAGCTGCTTGCATGGCTGTAGACTCGTCTTGATTACGTTTAGGATGGTAACCACACATCTTCCTTCCTCCTTTCCTTCATTCCTTTCACTTTTGCTCTGTCAGATCATAACTCCTGCTCTCCTCCCTGCCGTTTTTATTGACCTACTGTGATATTACTCTCCCTCTTCTCACACTCCCATCCTTTCACGCTGCCTCTGCCCCCCTCAGTTACTGACCCTTACTTTTCCAGAAACCAGGGTGCCCCTTTTTTATTCGTGTATTTTAGGGTGAATCAACAGCTGCCGATTACATTGTCAAGTATCGTATGTGTTATAATGAGTGTTATTCATATGTACTGTAATCTGCCAACTCCCCCGTGTCTTCCTTTCCTTGTTGCCTCATTCCTTAGTCACATTACTACTTTTTAAGAGTGAGCAGGTAAAGACCGTCTGCTAACAGAGGCGATGGAAACAAAAAAAAAAGGAAATCTTAGTATGTCTGAGACAAACAAATGATCTCTTCCCTTCACTCCACCCCATTTCCATCCTTCCTTCCTTCCTGCCTCTGCCCTTTGTGCCCATCATCCAATGACATCCATTTATTCCCTCATCTTTTTGTAATTCAGGGTATTCTCCGTTCATCCTGCTTTCTTTCTTTGTCTCTTTCTTCGTCTCGTTCTTATCCGTCATGTCTTCTCTCACTGCGCCGTCTTGCAGTTTTTAACCTCTTACTGTCGTGCTGCCTCCCGTCCTTGCTGACTTCCCCTTACTGCCCCTCTGTGCTGTCTTTTCCTTTCATATTTCTCTCCTTTCTAAAATTTTCAGATTTCCCCTCTTTCTTGTTTCCTGCCTCCTTCCTTAGTAACATCCCATCATCCCTTAGAGGCAATAGAAAGAAACACACAGGAGGCCAGTGGCACTAAATACATCCCACGCTCACTCTTTCTCCAGTTTCCTTTTGCACACTAAACTTTCTTCCCACCAAGCTTTTGTTAGTGGTGAGCCGCCTGCGATCCCGTCGTCTCCAAAGTGGCATCCGGAGAGCGAGGAATCCTCTCCTGGAGTGCCAGTGGTTAAAAGCTCGTTTGGCGTGACCTCTGAAAGCCGACGCCCCCTAATTAAAACAGCGGCAGAGGCGACAGAATGCTGTTTAAGATTGCTTGATAATTAGGCTCCCAAGTTATCCTGGTGTAGCGCTCGGCAGGTGTTCAGCTGACACGCTCAGACACCCCATTGTCCCACAATGCCGCGCTTCCACGTCGTCTGCTGGGTAAAAATAAAGGTGAGACGCAATCCTGAGGGGCTGGCAGTGAGGCGCAGCCAAGAGAGCGCTGTGCAGAAATTCACTGAGACACTTTTGTTGTTTTTGAGTTTCACGCGTTCTCCTCTTTTTTTCACCAGGTGGCTGAAGGAGCTGGTGAACAGTAAGCTGGGCCGGTTTTGATCTCAGGTTTTCAAAATAACATGCACTCACTCCGTGGTGACTTGATCTGTCAACTTCATGCAGCATATTAATGTGTGTATGTTTGTTTTGTGTGTTCAGCACGCTGAGGACTGTGCCTCGGGGTGAAGGTGACTTTGACAGTTAATAGCGATAACAGTAGCTTTTCGCTGCCTTCTTTTCTCCCTCTGCCGTCTCACACTCGGGCTGAATATGTGAAACCTGTGTGTGTCGGGTGCTATCGCCGTCAAATGGCTCAGCCTGCAGCGCTTGCTGAGAGGAGAGTTTGTGTCAAGCGCCCAGGAAAAGTGGCCTGTCACCTGTGATTTTGGCAACAATATAAAGCGGAGCAGTAATGGCAAGATGAAGGCTGCTGCTGCGCTGAGGCACACACACACACACACACACACACACCCAGCTGTAAACAGACGGTAAACAGTGATGGAGTTAAGCATGCGTGCTACGATCTGCCTTGTTGAGGATCTTTTTTGATTCAGGAGCTGTGGGTAATCATAGTAGGTGTGTTTATGTTTATCTGTGCACTGTGGCTGTGTGTCAGAATCTACCTGGACATCAAATCTTTGCATATTTGTGTCCATGTGTGTGTGTATATGGGCGTCCTGTTTGTTCTCTGTGGGCAGATGCGATGAGCTGTTTGTGTAGCGAGATATGCTTGAAGGTTTGTTTGTGTTCAGGGTTGCAAGTAAATTGTTTTTCCCGAAGAGGTAAACTCATCTTAACGCACATTGGCCCGAAACATTTAAATCATATGGCAGCAATTTGCATGAATGCTAGACAGCGTGATGACTAATTGTAAATGTTGTTTCACTTGTGTTTACCCGCAGTAGTTTTGCTGAGCACACAGCCTTGGTGTGTTTACACTGCAGCATACATTCATTAGCGAGAGCTTCCACTAATGTAGAGCACAGCGCTCCTCTCTTCCTTTTGCCTGCTGAGACACCGTGGTGAGGATCCAGAGCCTTATCAGTGCACACATGATGGTAGCTGGTTCATTTGGGCAGGCGTATGTGGCGTATGGTGCTGGGCACGCAGACCAAAAACACTCAGGACCGATTTGATTCATAGGTCCGTGAGTTTTGAAGGTTTATTAAACACCAACAACTCTGAGCAGAGGTTAACACACACGCGCTCCACTTGCTGTATCTCTTTTGCAGTGTGTGACTTTTCTTAATAGTACATCTCTGCAAAGTTATCAGCCAGGTTTAGTTTCCCAGAGTTCTCTGTGTCGGCACCCCAGCTGCATCTAATGTCTGTCTGTGTGCTCCTTTAGCAGCGTCCACTGGTGGGAAGCCAGTGTGGGTTTGTGTCTTAGCGACTATGTTGGGGGGCTAATGCCAAAACTATGAACAGAAGTATTGCAGCGATGCACCTTCTCCTGTGTGCTGAATAATGCAGAATCTCTGAAATTCACATTGTCCTTGAAAATACTGCAATGTCCCTAAGACTCCATAAGATACATATTTTACATTAGCAAGTTCTCCTAGTGTTTTTTTAAACAGGTTTTCTGTCCATATGTATCCTCCCATAGATGTATTATATCTTATTACCAACACTTTGGGTAATTTACTGTAGATTATGTGGTGTTGAAGTGGATGGGCTGTGTAACACCAAACACCTTCAGGATGATTCAAGTCCTGCATCACCCTGTAGGGGTTTGTTTCACAATAATGACCTCTCGCTGTACATTATCGCACGTATTGCACAGCTTCATACTCATAAAATCAACAATTTGACACAAAATAGTGACTTAGAAATAATGTTGTTGATTAAAACATCATTTTCTTGCTTCTGCTATCAGAACAGCATCCATAGAATACCATAACTGACCAATCAGAATTGAATATTTAAAGATGTGTAATATGTCTCACAACAGCCACGAAACATATATAAAAGTTGCCCTTAAATAACATGAAGCATAACTGTAAATGTGGAGTAGCTAAATGTTATCTGCATAAATATGACGCGTGTGGAATGAGACAGAAGTCGTTAGTGTTTTCGTTTCATTCAGAAAGCAGACATTTCTTAACCAATTTATACCTTGAGATAAATAACCCAGCTCTGGGTTCACTTTCTACACTTTCAAACCACAGTTTCAGCAGGAACAAACTAGTATAACAACTGGACGAAAGCTGAGGATCACTTTTAATTACTTTTGCACCTTTGCACTGCATTTAATGACCTCATCTGGTCTTTCCCTCTAACTCCAGAGCAAACCAGCAGCAAAACTGAATGTGCAGCACATTTTACTAACATGCTCTTTTCAACATTTTGAGTTGAAAGCCTAAAAACAAGAGTTCTGTGTCTGTGCCATCATTCTGTATTCCTACAGAATACAAAACCTAAAATAAGAGTAAACAAACGTGTGTTTGACCATATTACATATTTTAGTCTTATGCAAAGGCCGCACCAACGTGTTTGTGTGAGAGGAAGAGAGGCAGAAAGTGTGTGAGACACAACAGGCTCTCATAGATGAGCACATTACCTGCATCCAAAGGATATTTCAAACACTTCCCCTTGTACAATTCTCTATTACATGGGTCAATAGAGGGCAATGGGAGAAGAATAAATACCCACACCTCTTCCAAACACTGCAGCCCTCTCCTTTGCCTGCACACACACACACACACACACACACACACACACACCCTGGCTGACACTCGCCGTCAGCCCATCTGATTGCCTGTTAGGAAGTCTCACCCACAACGACAAGTGCACTTTTTCGCCAAGAACCATTTTCCCCGCCATGTCAGATATGGGGATATTAATGAATGCACAATGACAGTACTTAGGGAACCAAGCAGCTATCCTGCCTCTGCAAATTTACCCGCAGGTCACTTTTGTACGACAGGAAAGAGAAACTACGGAAACAAACAGGTGCAGGTCAGAAACTCATCTCCTCTCTCAGATTAAAAACTCATCTTTCAAGGCAGTGCAGCGTTATTGAGGCTGATTCTCGGGGCTCTCCATGCAAATGGAGGTGTGATTAGGCACATGGGGGGGCGGGGTGCACAGAGGAGACGTGGCTGTTGGAGAGGAGAACGGTGTATTTCTCTGTCCAATTACCTCTGTGAGGATAACTGAGACAGAGAGAGAGGACCAAAGGCTGCCTCAGCCTCTGAAACACTCATTAAGAGTCAAGGCTTGTGTGTTTTTGACATTCACTCATAGACACACACACACATGCTCAGTGTGTTTTTACTGTTTGGTTTATTAAAAGTAATTGTCATGGTGTTTTTCATGCTGCTCTGGACACTGTATCATTTGTTCACTGTAGTATTTAAGCTGTGTTAATGACCACTTTAACATTTAAGAAACAATTAAGGGCTTCTTCAAGATAGATGGATGGGTGGATGGATGGATGTGGATAGTGGAAACCTATCTGTATTAATATGTTTGTAATGCTACAGTATGAGAGTATTAGTGAACACTGGACCTTTGGCTGGAAAGGGGTGGAGAAGTTACATGTTTGCTCCACTGATGCACCAAAGCTAAATAAGACTGAGCATCCCTTTGAAAAGGAAATACACTCTCACATCCATGCACGTGACGTAATATAAAATGAGGTTTGCTTTGATGAATTCACAGGTCATTAAAGCACTGATTCTGATGCCTTTTTAATGAAAAGCGCCCCTGTAGAGCAAAGCCAGCCGGGTTAAAACGAGGGAAATTTTATCTGCCGTTGTTTCCTCATTAACCTTAAATTATGCAAACCAGTGCAGTTCACATTTGAATTTGTGGACAGCTCCGTTTGCTCGGTCTTACAGTACCCCCCCACCCCCTCTTTCTGCCCGACAGCTGAGCGCTTTCATGTTGGCTCCAACAATCTGAGGGTCATGTCTGCTTTTCATTGCCACCGATTCCACTGCTGCTTTCCTCTGTAATGAGCTCTGGTAAGCCGACAAGGTCATGTGGCACAGACACATGGAAAGATATTTTCTTTTTGTATGTGCATGTGCAGACTCCATGTGTTTGCGCAGGCTCGTTTCTCCTTTTTTAGACATGGGTGCTCGAGCGTGTTTGTGGAGGCACATCAAGCCACAAAGCTGCCACCAAGGCCGGCATAAACAGAGACTGATCCACCCCCGTGCGCTTCTCCGTGCAGCCCTGCTCTCCCTTCACGGCGCTCCAGTTACCTGTGCTTGCTGATATTAGGCCGAGGCTTATTGCAGCCTCAGGGTATGGCTTCGTAATAAACTATACATATTTATCTGGTCTGCTGCAATCGATGATTCCATCTGGATTTACGAGGAGGATTAGTATTTCACACTGAAGCAGATGACACCCTGAGGCCTGCGCAGTGGCCAGCGGACATTTCTTAGAGAGAATTCATATTAGAGAGGAATATGTCGGTAACTATTCTGTTGAATCTATTGCTGCAGCAGAGTAACATTTAAGATAACACTCACCAAATTCACCACTGAGATCTGAGAACAGTGTAGTAGCAGCATTACAACCACAAAGTTCAACAAGGTGAGAAACGAGAGGGCAGACCTGATCTGGGTGACTTTATTTGGAGGCAAAACCTAAAGTGAGTGTGCAAAATGTTTCAGCTTTCTCTTCTGAACACGTCTGGCTGACCTGGGGGTGATGCAGTGATGTTGCGATGCTGCCTGGTCTCAGCATCGTGACCCCTCGCTAAGCCCCCTACCCCTTAGTTACTGTTGCTATGCAATTTACAGTGGTAATGGTGGCAGAATTACCTGTTGGAATTCCTTTGAACCAAAAGAGGCTGTCGCTAGTGGATGTAATGTGCTGTAGCTAGAGTTGGTTAATTAAAGCTGACTGCCTGGCAGAACAGTGGCACGTTTACCACTTTTTTAGCAACAGGTCCTTGATTCTTGACAGAGGTAGACAGTTTGCTCCATGGGCTGGCGGAGAGCTCTGCCTCCGACTGAGTTTAATTACTTACTCAGTTTAACCTCTTTCAACGTGGTTGTTTTTAAA
Source organism: Pempheris klunzingeri (assembly GCF_042242105.1). Classification (NCBI taxonomy): domain Eukaryota; kingdom Metazoa; phylum Chordata; class Actinopteri; order Acropomatiformes; family Pempheridae; genus Pempheris; species Pempheris klunzingeri. The sequence continues at coordinate 4,764,368 of NC_092013.1, forward strand.
GGAGAACAAAGTTGGGGTCCCTCATGTACATGAAGACTGCTACATAGATAATATCGTGCCGAATGACTGAGCTAAAGCTGCATGCAGAGGGTTTGGTAAGTATTAAGGTGCAGCCTTAGAAAACATCATCTTGTTGGGTGCATTCCTTAAAAATACTTGGACATATCTAACACAGATGGTAGATTTGCTGTATGCTTTATTGCTCGTATACACAGAGGGTGTTGCTATCTGACAGACACACAAAATATTAAATTTAGGAAACTGAAAAATACATTATGAGGGCAATAGTCCACTGACATTCACACCAAGTATCGTGTTAATCGATGTAGCAGACATCCAGACCGCACTGCAAAATTACCCTGATTTACCTGTCAGATCTTTGCTTCGGCGTGTCTGCATCCCCCACTGTTCTTCATGAGTCATTTCACTGTGGTTCAACAGAGAGGAGGAAAATAAGAATTTTAAAGCGGCGCTCTCACGCAGTGGAACAGCTGTCAATTTGCCGTCTTGGTGGAGCTACAAAGCGGCGGTGGCAAGCCGGGGGATCCCTCCTGTCTTCCTCCACCTGGATCCGTCGCCCTTGACGCACACTTTCAAGGACACCTGACAAACTCCACGGTGGAGTTTGATCATGTAGGCAACCATCCTGAAGAGTCCTGTGCGGCAGCTGCTCAGGCGTCCGCTCAGGGAGGGTGTGAGCGTGTGAAAGGAAGGGGAAAAGCATCCATCTGACAGACATTGTGTTTATGTTGATCTGATGAAGGGATGTAAAAACAGGTTGTATTCAGCTCTTAGTTTGTAAATGAGAGGGTCCCAGGAGGTGCAGGTCAGCTGTAAGAGAAAAAAGTCAGTTAGAACACCCAGTGTGAAACAAAAGAAACAAAGCTCATCATAAACAATAATAATATAATTAGCACATCTGATGTATATTATTGTCACATCTGACGTGAAGCTCAATCAACACCATCTGCATAGCTACAGGTTTTAGAGTCTAGTTGGTTATTTATGGATTTATAAGTCATGAAACATGATGTCAGAGGGAAAAAAAAAAGTTTTTTACATGCATGTTGCTAACAAAGAACTTTGTAGCCCTTATAAGAACGGTGTCACATTTTGAGAAATCCACTTTCTTGCTGAGTTAGATGAGAAGATTGACACCACTCATGTCTGTTCATTCAGTACGAAGCTACCACGAGCAGACGGCTGAAACATCTCTGAAATGTACTAACTAACGTGTTGGATTTCATCTGTTTAATCTGCACAACAACCAAAGTGTATAAACAGCTGTTTTGCCCTGCTTTCAGTCATCGTGCTTAATTAACCAGCGGTTCTCTGTAGCTTCGTATTTACTGTCCGGACCTCAGAGTGGTATTAATCTTCTCGTCTAACTCTTGAAGATTGTGGTGCAGTTTGTCAGATTTGGGGGAAATGAGTACACAACATATACAGGTTCACTAAATCCTTTGAACCATCTGTGGGGAAACTTTACTGGTGTTGCTGCTGTCTGCTTTTCTATGCTGGTTCCTGACGAGACCCTGATTCACTTAAATAAAACTTTAGAAGTTCTAAACTTCAGTTCATCAGCTGAAAGTCATTATATAGAAACACAGAGGAAAGTTTATCGAACGTTCTCGTCTCTGTTTGAGTGCAAGAATGTGAAAAGGGAACAGAGAAGCTGTCTACGTGTACTGTGTGCATGTGTGTGAAAAGTGAGACTTACAGCCGCCCTCTTATCAGCCCCCCCACACCCACCCAAGCACCTCGGAGCAGCACATGACATTTCATCAAATATTTATTAAAAACAATCTCCGAACAGCGTAATTAGAGGCCGGGTTTAATGTCGGCCTAATCCTTGGGCTCCTATTTCGCTGCCGTCCTCGCTGCGTCGTTATGGGAGCCAGTGCCGCAGTGTCTACAGCCGAGCGGGCGGCCAATGAGCACCCTGACGAGTGATGTCATGTAAAGCGCCTCTTTGGTGCCTCACCTATGAATCAACATTTGATTTCTCCCCCCTCTCCCCTTGCTACTGTCATTTCTATTTATCTCACTCCCAGATATGCATAAAGCAGCTGCACTGTAACATGCTGACAAGACACACACACACACACACTTGGCACTAGCCACTGCATTTCTCCTGAATGATTTGCAGAGGAGCTGCTGCTGAGCACATTATTATATTTTCAGGTTATTAATTACTTTCCAATTACTTAAACAAATATGCTACATTGGGTGCCTAATTTCCCTGCTAAACTGCGGCAGATGGATGTGGCTTTAGCTGGAGCCGGCCTGCGCTCGGTAGCTCAGCATCAAAGAAGAGCCCAGAGATGGAGAGGAATATCGTGCACTGGTAGCTGCTGGAAGCCACTGTCTTATAGCACATTAGTTAATTAGTGAACCCTATAGCAGGGCAGCAGGACGAGTATGTTTTGTGTGCAGCCTTGCAGAGAAGCAGCTGTTATTCATTATTCATGTACTTTTAAGAGGAAAAAGTTGTGGCCATTTGGCGTCCTGTGGGCAGTTTCGCTAAAGCTGAATGTTTGTGACAAATGATGAGTGCTTAGTGACTGTTTATCGCTTCGGAAACAGTTTTCCTCACGTTAATTTTAAATTTTGGGGGACACACACTTTGAGAAGAGGTTGAGAGTATGCTCATATATGCGTATATGTACACATGTGGCAGCTCGTGTTTGTGTGTATTCATCTATTTTAAGACGCACACTGACTCTCGCACACAAAATAGGAGCCAAACTCCTAAATCACATCTAAAAGCCTAATGGGAAATCTCTCCCCTAATTAAGATGCATGAATAATTCAAGTGGTGGCATGCTAATTAGTATTTCATCAGTCTTCTGTGGCGATGACGGCCTGTCGAGGCACATCGCAGCAAGTTACGGCCTGTACGCGAGAAGGACGGCTGACGTGAAGGAATGTCGACACCTTGAGAGCTGCTTGACAAAGTATCCTATCATTACTTTGGAGAGCATGACAAGCTTCCTATTTTTCTCCATCTCTATAATCAAAAACAACACAAATCCTTTGTCTGGGGACAATCTGGTGAATAAGATATAATTTAGGAAAGGAAAATGAGCCTTGTCGTGGAAGTGACTCTTATATCTAACTTCAATCAGGGAAGAGCAACATTACATTTATTTGTGTGTTTATCCGTGTAGTTTCCAGCCGCCGTGGGTGTAGTGAAACTTCCATATGTGCATTGCTCTGCTTTAAATGCATGATGTAGCTCTGTTACGGCCCCGCAGTTATTGCTCCTGTCTCAGAGGGGCTGTTTAATGCTGGTAAAAGCAATAAAGAGGTGTTAAGATGGAAATTAAGTCTGGATAAATCACAGAGGTTAACCCTGCCTGGGCTCACAATTACAGTCTGCCTTCAATGAAAAGCATTACTTTATTTACAACAAGAGGATTAACCCAGTATGGAAAAGTGCTAATGTGGCTGTCATATAATCCTCCTCTGTATCGTTTGCACCGCGAGAAGTGTGACCCAATATCATCTTTAATTTAATTACAGCTAGTTATTGTTATAAAGCGCACTAATGACGACACCAAATAAACGGAGGGGTGAAGCTTCTGTGCAGGCCTGTGGTTGTGTTACCATATTTGAGGATTCATCGTTTTGTACCCACAAGGCACACACACACACACACACACACACACACACACACACACACACACATGGAAAGAAGAAAGGCTCCTGTGGGCCCTTGCCTGTGTGAGTGGATGTAGCCCCGGGGAGGCAGGCTGAGGTTTTGTGGCGTCTTTGTGCTGGGTTTAACCTTGGCTCTGGGCTAAACACACAGGGAATGTTCTGAGAGGACCTTCAGCCATCAGCAGTGGCTTTTCATATACTGCTCCTCTCCTGTGGGAGCTCCGCCACAAACACAACTATTGATCCACTGTCATACTCTCACACACTCCTCCCCTCAGCTTTCCTCTTTTCTCTTAGCCGCCTGGGTAGTGTGTGTGTGTGTGTGTGTCAGCCAGGCTAAAAAACACTCTCCAAAGTGGTCACAGATCCCATGATGTGGTATTGGGGGTATTGATGTGTTATCGGTGTCCAGTGTATCCTGTGGGCTTTGGCTTTTGCATTATGTTTCTTTTTATTTTCATCTATTTATAGCCGTCCATGTCACGCATTGGATGTGTTCAAAATATGAATTATGATCATTTACACTCCATTATATGGGGTCCTTTAGCTTCCTGGAAAGCAGTGAATCAGTCATGGTGACCTCATGCTGGAGGATGACATTACTATTGTTTTTTTTCTCCCCTTCTTGTCCCTCCTTGACTGACTAGTCAGTGATTTACGATGTAGAATAAGCCTTTATTGTGCTGTGCTACATTATGCTGGTCTGTAAACAATAAATTTCTCTTACGTTTCCTGGAAAGAAGTATGTGACACGCAGGTACTATTTATAGCACAAAATAGAGACAAAGTTCTGTTATTTTACTGTTTTCAGCTTCGTTAATCATGTTGAGTTTATAAGTAGTGTTTGATTTCTAGAGTAATATCCCAGTAATAAACCCCAGTACCATTAAAACCAAAGTAAATATTCACTTTTGCACGTTCAGCTGACGTGCTGTGCTCTGACTTGTACACTCTTTAGGCTACACTAACCTAGAGAGTGTACACTGGAGGCTGAATAGATTAAAACAGGTAAAGTGAGAGTGAGACAAGAGTGCATGTTTGTTAATGTGTTCATTCGGAGTATCGTTCACCTCCTTCTAAAAGTCTGAAATAGATTAGAACATCTCTCACCCACTGTGTGTGGGTGTACGTAGATGTAAATTGCTCCTCCGAGTCCCATAAAACCAAACATTTAACCCTAAGACCAACAACAGCAGATAAGGGAGAGCTGTAAACTTGAAGAAAGAAATAAAAGGGAACAAAAAAAACACTTTTAACCAGAGAGACACATCAAGACTAAAGACAGTGTCCCATCCCTCCATGTGAATGTTGACCCTGAAATGATTCTGAAGTTTTTCAGCGAATCATCAGAGCAATAAAAAGATGTTAGAATATAAAGTGTGGAGAAAGTGTTTCCTGATTTTCCAACTTTTTCTCCACACTTGAATTGGACAGAATATTTTAAATGCAGGTCACCTGGATAAACACACCTGCTCCTCATGTATCTCACTACACTAAACTGTTGAGACCTTCTTATTTGGAAGTTTGATAATAACAGTAAAATCTCCTTTTTATTTTCACTTCTCTCTCTCTTTTTTTTTTTTTTTTTAATCACATGATCACCACCCGCAGGTACACTTGAGGGCCCTCAGACTGCCAGTCAACCCTGTGCATCAATAATGATATAAACTCAGAGAATTTCAAGTGCACAGGGAATATTTAAAAATATGGAAAAGGAGAATCCTGACAGATATAGAGACCGAAAAAGAAAGACAGAAAGAGAAGAGAATTAAATTCAGAGGAGGACAGAAGAGCTGAATAGAGACAGATTCATGAAAAAAAATGGATGGAGCGAGAGAGAGGAGTCCGAGGGACTATGATCCCTCTGTATGCTGAATAAATAGCAGGCCATTTCCACATCATAAATATCGTCTCCACTTAATGTGTGGAGCGGCGAGGTGGGCCCAGACTGCGCTACCCAGGGGGAGTTTTTGAGGAGGGGGGTGATGCTGGCTGTGGGGGTGGATCCCTTACCTGCAGCCTCAGGAGAGAGGGCGAAGGGCAGCTTAATCCCTGAAGCAGGTACCATATCTGTCCTGGTCCCAGCGGGGCAGATGTGCTCCAGATGCCAGGATGGACAAAAAGGGGCATTAATCATTTTCAGCCTGATGACTCTCCCCTTCATCCCCTCAACCCGGATGAGTGTGTGTGGTGGGATGGAGCAGGGGGTGGGGGCGGGGAGACATGCGAGAGCGAGAGACATGCACACGCACATGCTCGTGTGTGGTGCTACGACGATTCCTTGCGACAAGAATGCCAAGATGGCCGATCATGTGGGACCGACTGTCAGGATTTGAACAAAAATAGATACTGTATGGATACACATCACTTTTACGCCTCTGAACGGAGACCTTTTATATTAGCAAGTCGGTGACTTTGGGCTCCGATGTGTCCTGACGTGTGGAGGGTTGAGCTCATTTTTCTGGATGTCAGGCCCCGTCCCTTCTGATGAATCCGGGTGCCCGAGGCCTGGGCGGATTGGCTTGCATGCTGGCTACGGGCAGGTGATTGATTACTGGAGGAGCAGTCTTCAGCTTTGCTCCGATTTCCCCCGTCCAGCCTATCTGACAGCTGCAATCGCCAGGCGGACATCTGTATCGGGTTCTCCGCCATCCAGTGCCACAGCTACTGGCGGATCTCACAGCTCAAAGCACCCGCATTGCTCTGCGTTTTAGAACAGTGGAAAATCTGAGCTCGAAATGCCTGTGCAATGAAAAACAATTGCACTTTAGGAAGGCGGTGGTGTATTACACCCACGCAGACATGAAATAACAATAAGCCGGTTGTTTTCCGCATTCAAGTGCAATTAAGACCGATTTTGAATCTGGGGTCCCATTCAGAATAGCTTCTCTCAGCATCCTTGCGGGAGAGGAAAGCAGTGAGCCAACACCTCACTTCACAGCCTAGTTTGAAGCCCCTGCATCAGCTATTTGGATGAATGCTCGCCTTGGAACACACACAGGTGGTGTATCGCCTCCTCAATTAGCACCTCGTCCAAAGCCCCCCATGTCCCATTCCCTCCCACAGTACGGGTGTGAAATTTAAAATCCTCCACCAGCGTGATAGCTCTTCTCTTCACGGCACCGTGCTGCTGAGGCAGCATAATGGCAATCACCACAGTGGCCCGGGATGGCAGAGCTACAAAACAGGGGTGTTTTACGGGGGGAAGCGCCGCGCGCCAAACTCTGCGAGAAGCAAAGACAAGAAATAGACTTAACAATGGGATTAGGAGTGTCGTAGTGCGTATCTCACATGAGTCATCAGGTTTGCTCAGCCACCATTCTCCTGCCAGTCCTGACCGTCTGTTTGTTCCATGAAAATATCCCTCATTCATTTCCACCCCTCCCCGTTCTCCCTACATCCTTGCGTCCCATGGCAGCTTGCCAGGTGGGTAAATATGCGCCTGGCAATTACTGCCCACCCACCTGGGAGCAAGGGTAAACGCCTGGTTGGTTTGAGAAGGAGTGATTGGCTGCGCCTGTCCCAGCTGATGGATGGCTTTTTGGGCACCTGTCTCAGTGGAGGAGGCAGCAGATGACATCTTTTTGGATGTTTTTTTTTTTTCTTTTATTCAAAACTTTAGCTGCTATTACTTACAGGCCTTTTCTCTCACTCATCACATCCGCTCGGCTTTGACTGGAGGATGAAACCAACACAGGAAAAGGCCGACAGTTTGGAGGTCAAGTTTAGAGTTGTGTAACTTTCCGTTGGTTAAGTCCGCCCACCCATAGTCACTGTTACCACACCTGTCTTAGGTAAAGCTAGTTAGCCGGACATGCTAAAGTTTAAGATAAAGGCACAAACACTTTTGCTCTCGTAAAAAAAAAAGAGACCACGCTCCAAACTCTTTAAATGTTCAGTCTCTCTCTTACTGCTGCCCCATCAACACTTGGTCCGCTGTAACAGTTGCCACAGTAAGAGAGTGAATAACTCTTCCAGACCCTCCTGTACTACTGACAGCAATCCTTAGATCTTGCATGCGGTCTTTACAACTCTTGACATGACTATATGACAACTGAGGTCAACTGCATGTACGGTAAAGTCTGTGTCTATTTGTATGTATGTGTCCCAAATGGACGCACACATCCACCCTTATGGATTAACCTGATCTGGCCAATACCGTCCCCAGTCCAGGTGAAGCCATTAATTCCTCTGCTGACACCTCCACTTCTTCACCTTCACCAGTCCAGCCAAACATTTGTCACGTCGTTAGCATCTTTCTGACAGCGCACAGGAAGGGCAGGGCTCCTGTTTCTGGGCCCCCGGACCCCTGGGCTGCAGCACCAAGTAGCAAATATTATCAAATCGCAGCCTGCAGCTAGACGAAGATGAGAAATAGGAGGAGGGGGAAGTGGGTGGAAGGAAGAAATGCACCCTTCCAGCCAGGCTCAGACACATTACTATGGCAGTCTTCCCAGTGTCTTGCCCATCAGAGCCCAATCAAATATTCTATTACATTATTCTCCAATTTCTGCCCCCTATCAGCCTCGGGGGCCCAGGGGCCTCGCTAGCGCCGTCGGTCGAGGAAATGTTTCCTCTGCAGCCATCTGTGATGATGGGAGGACATATTGGAAATCAAAGCAGGAACAGGAGGAGGGTGCAGAGGGCAAGTCCCCCGGCTCTGGACAGGCTCCTCTATGGCCAGGAATTACCGCTCTATGGAAGGAAGGAGTGGAGAGAGGTGAACTTGTGTGCACACACGCGGCTTACTGTACATACATGTGTCGATGCGTACGGGCGAGCCTTGTGCATATAGAAGCAGGAATACGAGCCGGCGCATTTTTCAAATACAAGCAAGCAAACACGGGACAGCACGCACATTCGCACCGAGCACAATAAACTTTCAGAAAAACAGAGCAGGATCAGTGGAGTCAGATGACATCAAGGAGGAATCAAACAGCAGTATGGAAACAGAGAAATAACAAGAGAACAAAAAGACAAGGTCAAAAAAATAAACACTGCAACACTGGCAAGTAAGAAAGCACTGATGCCAAGACATGAGAAAAAACACTCTTGAAAAAGACATACAGACTGGCGAGGACACCCAGTGAGGACTCTCGCCAATTAATCCGTCCTCTGCTCAAGCTGCCCACTGCCTCCCTCTGAGCGGGGTTTACTGAGCACTCTGTAATCTTTCCCCCAAAAAATACCCCTCAAGGAGACGCTTTCTAAGGCCTCGGCTCATATCTCTGCAATACAGTTGGTCGGGCGTCGTGGTCCCGGCTTAGAATCTCCCGGAGATTTTGGCTGCACGGTGAATAAAATTAGAGGTGTCGTTCACTGAGGAAGAAGAATTTGGGAATCTGGCATTAACACGGAGGCTACTTAAAATGTTTTTTATGTTTAATGCAGACTTGCCATTTGTAGAAGATTATGCTCCGTCAATTAAATGCCACTTCCTCTTGAGTAGGATCTGTAGATTTGTTTACCCACCCCCCAATTTATGATTTTAGCATAGTTCATTTCCTGAAAATACAGATAAAGGTCAGCAGCCATGAAGACCCGAAATGGGGTAATGTATGTATGTATGTATTGAATGTGTATGTGCAATACAGTGTACACTCACAGACAAATGCTATCCACTCAGCATTCAGCATTTCTCTGTGTGTGTGAGTGTGTCTGTGTCTCATTTAAGAGACTACAGTATATAAATGTCTGCAATACAACTATTTTACACCATTCTGCAAAACATATTCATGGCTATTTCTCGTTCACATCGTAATTCTTACAGTTTTCTACTTCAAGCAACATTATCACTGTATTAAAACTGTAAGAATTACGAGTGTCCGGGAAACTGGCCACATTTAGCTGTCTGAAGTTATACAAGACTTATAAACTACGATAAACTATAACAGTGCAACACAAATTAAAACCTCTATCTATCTATCTATCTATCTATCTATCTATCTATCTATCTATGGTCTGTGGTTGGTCCTAACACTCAACAGCTTCTTGCAGATACTCACATGTAAACATTTCCATGAAGACAAGAACAGAGAGAGGGTGAGACTTCGATCTGCAGTCTGTGATTGGAGGAGAAAGAAGTAAACTTGTCGGGAAGTGTGAGGTGCAGCAGCTTTTCTCACCTCTGGACCAAACAGCACCACCACGGCCCTCCCACCTCCCGCCTTCCACTATGCTGACTCGGTCCTTGTAGCCGCGGCCAGTGGGTAGCAGGTGATCACATGACCTGCCCAGCAGCTTTATGAATTATGCAGCCTGAACAAACATACAAGCCGCTGGGTCACTCGAGGAGAAGACTTTTTTTTTTTTCTCTTCCTGTTCTCCTGCAGGTTTCCATTCAATTCGATGAGGAAACGCAAGAGGAGTAATATACTGATAGTGGAAGATATCACCTGGTTTTCCCACTACTGAAGTCCTCAGAGACATGACACGCTCCAAGTCCACACACACACACACACACACACACACACACACACACACCCTGTGCCCCCAGCTCTGATCAGCACCTCCTGACTGCCCAGCAGGAGACTGGGGGTGATCTCACAGCACTGTGACAGGACTGCAGAGGCCCCGAGGTGGGGGGTCAGAGGGACAACAAAGGTTAGTGGATGGTGGAGCATGATGAAAGCAGGTGTGTGTAGCCACTGTGTCCATTAACGGTGGCCAGGCCTGAAGATCAAGCCAAGGGCACTCCAGCCAGCCACTCCTCCAGCCAGCCTTGTCTCTAGTGTGTGTGTGTGTGTGTGTGTGTGTGTGTGTCAGCACATGGGTGAGGTCTGTATCTGTATCTGTGTGTGTGTGTGTGTGCGTGTGTGTGTGTGTGTGTCGCCTATGACCAGCTCTGCTTGCTCGGAGGCAGCTCTTTGTCTTTGTGCTGACAGGGTGAAGATGATTGAACACTCTGCACCTCCAGTTTTACGCCACAGAGACCGAGAGCTTCACACAGAGAACAAGTTGTATACGACTCCTACGTGCTGGAGCCTCACTCTGTTTCACCACTTGTAACAACTTCATTTCCAGAAAAACTACATTGGCATGCAACATTTTTTTTTTTTTATGTTTATCTATAGAATATAAATAATTTTCCTCCACCATCCTACCACCAGCAGTAGAGAAGAGGCGATGGTTCCTGGAGTCTTTGGTGGTCTGAGCTCCAGTAGGAATGAAAACTGCCTACAGTGAGAATGTGATTGTTTGCTGTATTCATGTACACTTAATTGTGATTCTTATTTGGAAGCCTTAAAGGTATATTTGATGTGAGATTAGATAATATATATATTTTTTTGTATGCTCCTCGCTGATTTTTGATATTTAAGCCTGCAGGAACATCTTTCACTCCCTACCCACAAAAAGGGAAAAAGTAGGGTAATGAAATGTAATTAAATTCGATTAAATATAACAAATATAACACAAAAAAATGAAGAAAAAACCCATTGGCTCAAACAGTTTCTGTAGGATGGGCACTCACTACTAAAGACATAAGTCCAGAGCTGGAACAGTGATTGATAGACAATTCATCTGCAACTATTTTAGTTCAATTTTCAGAAAAAAAGGCCAAACATTCTGTAATTTCAGCTCCTCAATGGTAAGCATTTGCTGCTTTTCTTTGTCTTTTGTGATAATAAATCGAACAGCTTTGGGGTTTTGACTGTTGGTTGAAGAAAACAAGCAATAAAACGACGTGAGAACACTTTTAGACCAAGCTGAGACAACAAGCAGCAGATTAATCAGTAATGAAAATGGTTCCCGCGGTCCAACACAAATCAATCAAATGTTTTGCAATGACAGACTTAAGTGCTGCACTTCTCTCGTCCTTTGTGGAAGTAGAAAATGGTGGCGGGCAGCAGACTGGGCCGTTTGTCCTCCTCTCCCATAATATCATATTTCTAAGGCTGTTGATAACCATTATGTTGACAAGTGTGTGCTGAAACATAGAGTTTGGCTTGCGTCCCTGGAGAGCCTGTGCCGTTGGAATGATTAGTAAAGCATGTAACCAGCCTGTATCTTGTTGAGCCAGACAGACAGGGAACATATGTATGTGTGCCGGGCCTTGTAATCAACACATGGGCTGCGAGGCTGCTGCTACTGCCAGGAAATGAAGGCACTTGTGGTTCGAGGAAAATAAGGTAAACCATAACACAAGTGTATCCAAATTTCACACACACACTCACACACATAAGTGCACAAACATGCTCAGATGTTGAAGCCAAGAGGCAATAAAAAAAAAAGAAGTTTTGAGAAGAGATAAACAAAGTCAGATTTACTGTGTGTGAACAGACAAGATTATCCATTCAGTTTTTACAGCCACACACACACACACACACACACACACACACACACATTCAAATACACAGAGACGCTCATATAAAAACAAATCCAAACACAGTTGTCATGTAAAGGCGACTAACCTAAGCAGCATTATGAAGCTGACAGAGGCTAATTAATTTTATTGGCAGCCCCATTCTCTCTCTCTCTCTCTCTCTCTCTCTCTCTCTCTCTCTCTCTCTCTCTCTCTCTCTTCCCCCTGTGTTAAGCCCCCAGTGTGTAAGATGTAATCAGTATTCGTCTGTGGTCGTCAGTAAACTGAGAGAGCGCTGTGACAGTGACCCTCTGGGTGCACACAGACCCCACTGCCTCCCCACTCTGCCTGCCGTCACTCCCGTCCTGCCGAAGGCTGCCTGTAATTAAGAGCCACACACTGGACGAGTGTGTGTGTGTGTGTGTGTGTGTGTGAGTGTGTGTGTGTGTGCATGTCAGTGGAGCAGGACTATGAGTGAGTATTATCCACGGTAGTGACAAAGCAAGACAGGGACAAATTAAACCTGAAAATAAATTTGAAAGTCAACTCCCCTTTCTCTTTAAAAATATGGAAATCTGCCGTATTTTTTTCTTATTATCTATAAATAGTTATGAAAAGACTAAAACCAATAATATCTGTGTGGCCAAAGCCTGATATAGCTTTTCCCTCTCTACTGTAGATCTCAATTGCCGTCCAAACCACAGCGATAAATTGTACCAAAGCACCGGGTGACCCGATCCTTCGTTACGATGAACATGGGCACTGTGGTTTAATTTGTGCCAACTGCACAAGCACCATCACCATCACAGTCCAGGATCAGTCCAGGATCAGTAGGAGTAGCTGTCATAACACAGGACCCCTCACACACACACACACACACACACATGGCTCATTCCAACTCCTCCCATCAGATTGGCAGTTTTAAAAACTGTCTGGAACAAATATATTCAGAGGGTAATTAATTCCAGCTGCCATTAACATGATAAACAAGCAGTAAAGGACTTAACACCACCATGTGTATGTTTTTTATTCTGTGTGCATTGTGTCAGCCATGTGAGAGACACATTTCCATTGCCTTGTGGTGGACAAAAGGTTTTTGTTCTAAATCTGAATTACATTAAGTTTGGACAAATCTGCAAGGCAGATCTGGGGCCTCCTCCTGTGCCTGAGCGAAGGTGGGGGGGGGGCCTTTGTGTAGTGAATTGGAAAGTGAGTTTGTGGAGTTCTGCGGTGGTGGATGAGAGTGTCACAGACTTGACTTTCATCACTTTCTTTTGTCCTTTTTTTGCACATGCTATCCCTTAACATAACCAAGTGCTTTGCTTAGCCACGGTTGGTTAAATATAACCTTAACTATTAAACAACTTTGCAAAGAAACGTCACAGGAAGCTAAAAATAGAGCCCAAATCCTGCTGAGTTTAGTAAAATCTACACTGTTTGCCCATTTTTCTCTTTTATTTGTGAACTTTTTTTACACAAACATTATCCTTTCTATAAAGGTCAATACAGTAAGCTATAGGGAAACTCTCATAAGACACACTATTCTAACTATGCATCTTGTATGAGCCTCCAGCTCGCCTACAATGCTTAACTCACGCCGTCAGAGTGAGCGAACAGGCGGCATACTGAGCAGGCAGGTTCATCACACATTAGACAGAGTAAATAAAGTTGTCCGTCAGAGGTGAGCTAAGAGCGTTCTCCTTCCCTGTCTCTGAAGTCTGTTTCCCTGATGTGGATGTCAGCTGAGGTGAGAGAGGAAGATGAGCGGCTTCACTTCCTGCTAACACTCCCATCAGTGTGTTGCATCGATTGCATTAGTATCTCCTCCTCACCAATCAATGGCTCTGTGTGCCATCCTGAGCTGTGCTCAACATGCAGGATTTCACCTCACATCATCACATCATCACATCTCTCTGGCTTTTTGTGAGTCTGTCTCACTGCTGTCTCACTCTGCATCACTTCTAATCGTTTTTGATGATAAATCAAAAATGAAAGTGTCGTATTTACTTGTATTTTCTAGCATTGGCTTACATTTTCTTGACACACCCTCGTTATTCAGGGGAGAGTGAAAAGAACAGGAAGAGCAGGAAATACTGCAATCATTTGACCCTGAAGTGAGACTTGATTTCTCCGTTCCTCACGTTCCTCCTCTGTCTGTGACAGGGAGGCAGGTGCTAGATGAAATAGAGAAGATGAGCTCAGTGGAAAGACCCATTAGAAGCCAGCAGCGGGGGCTCGATTGAACAAATAGAAACACTGTGTTGTCTTGGTTTCCCTACGCCAACTGAATGCAATCCTATCAGAGGATGAACAGGGACACGCCAACACACACAGGTGAGGGAATGTGATCGGTAAATTAGCCTGGCTCGGATGCAAGAATCACAGAATCAGAGTTGTATGGTGTAATACATTTTGATTGTATGTGAGCTGTTACTCTACTTTTAAACGATTGTTGTTGTTTTTTGTTGGATTTTCCACCGTATTTACTTTTTCCTTCAGATTCTAGAGCCACTGTATAATATCAGTCCCGTCATCCATCACTTGGCTTCAATTTCATTGTTTTACCCGTAAAATCACCGGCCATAACAATCCCCACCTGCAGGTTACTGTAAATCATTTTTATCCTGACCTCCTTTTGCTCTCTATCTCTAGCACCAGCACAGTACTTACTGGACCGTACTGTATGCTATCTCGCCTCCGCCTCCTCCTTGTCCTCCTTCATCTGTCGACTTACTGTCACTGTCCTGCTCACCTTCTGGCGCTGGCATGTGCGCCGAAATCCTCAGAGCAACTTCACAACCCCCCCACCCCCTCCCCTTACACCCGCAAATTTATTAATATGATTTACATAAAGTTAAAGTTCTCCCAGCAGCCAAGGAGGCCACTCTAAAATAAGCTGTGGTGGTGACAGAGCCAATGTGTTATGTGTGTCATAGGCCCGCAGGGCTCCAGGGGCTGCTGGGTTGGGAGCGTCGTGGAGGGTCCCCGGGGGGAGCTGGCCTGGAAATGACACAGAGTGAGGGAAGAGCCCCCATACCCCAGAATCAGTCATCTCATCTACAGGGGGAGAGGAGGAAGGACATAGACGCATCGCCCCACCGCCGGGCTAACACACACACTCACCATGGGAAATGCATGCATGCCCTCTCTCTCTCTCTCACACACACACACACACACACACACACACCAGAATATCATATTTTATGTGTGATTTTTAAATATGGCTTTAAAAAGGGATTATGCTGGGGATGATGCGGACCGATTATGGTTTCAGGACATTCGGGGCACTTGATCTCTTCAGAGGTGCCCAACACGAGTACATTTATTCATAAAGCAAAAAAAAAGATGTCTGTTTTTCAGCTCTTAAAGGGCCTGTTCACTCAATTTATGAAGACAAATAGGCCCAGAAATAGAGATATTTAGCAAACACTGTTATAAAAAGAAAAGAAAAACTTACCACCCCGCTTCATTCGAAAGAGGCACACTGTAATATGGTGTGTCGAATGTGTCCAGGTTTTGATCTGGATGGATTTCTGCCTCCATCCTAATAAAGTTAAGGTGAATGGGATTTCATTTGTGGCTGAAATGCCCGCTTCCTAAACTCTGGCTTCGGTGCATATGAGTTAAAGGGCCGATAATAATGTTTAAGTCAGCACCACACTCTGCCTTCTGACACAAGAGAGCAACAAAATCAGTTGTTAACATGGCCCAGTAATCACCACATCTGCCCGTGATGGGCTGAAAATAGTAGTGTGTGGTGTAGCTTACCTACCACAAGGTCAATATCTGCCCCCACCTGATGACAGCCAACTGATCTCAAACGACACTGACAGCTTTTTGATGGGATGATTTTTGAGAAACCGCCATCAAAGCCCCGGAGGTTTGGGCCAATAGCACACGGGAAATACAATCCAGTGTAAAATGGGACAGAGGAGGTTTAAAAAGAAAAAAAAGAAAAAGAAAAAAGACCCAAATCCCCTTGGAGGGACACACAGCACTCCAAGCCGTCTAAAGGGAGCTGAAACATGAGAAAATCAAGAGCTGTGGAAAGCATTTTGTGGCAACCTCCCATAAGCAAAAGGTCCCTTTTTCTAAATTTTCTCTCTAAGTAATGCTAGAAATAACTCTGAAAGGCCTGTGTCACTCCTTTGCATTACCCGGCACAGCTGTGAAATTACCCCAGTGTGTCTCCTCCGAGATGCATGACGATGAAAAGCCAAAATGTCAACACCTAGTTTACCCTCCAAATATTTAAGGAAACTGTGACTAAAGGAGAAGTCCTCAGAGACAGAAAGAAACACAGAGAGAGCTGAAACATTAATGTAACATTTTCCCTGATGTTTCATCTTAATTACCGCCGTGCAAGCCATGCAAATCCGATTGGCCATTTATGCCAGGAAATTCATAACCACAGTGCGATATTAATTACCCCGGTAGGATTCGTGCTACATTTGATATGCACGAGGCATCGCGGCCATTACCAGCCTTGTGTTTCAGCCTCAGCCCTGCGTGTCAGCGGTAATCAAATCTAAACGTTGACAACAACACATTCACCAATCAATATGGGATGGGAGGGATCCTTTGATGGTGGAATTTTAATCTCTTTTCTCTCATGCGTGTGTCTTAATCTGTGTCAATATCCTGTTAGCTTCTCTCACACACAACTCTATTAATTTCTCTCATTGGATTTCCTCATTTAGAGCACATCTTTTATGTTCCATTGTTCGTAAAGCCATTAGATTAAGTGGAGTCAAATGCAATTACTGCTCAGTGAGAGCAAGTATCTGCTGCATTAGGGGGAGATACAAGGGGAGAGGGTCTGTACGCTGTACTGTGATTATTGCATAATGCTTCCAGGACCCTTAAAGCATGATCCTGAGAGTAAGACGAATGGAGGAGAGTGACAATGAGACACTGAGGAGAGAAAACAGACAGAGAATGAGGGAGGGATGACTGACAGAGAGAGGAAACCGGCCTTTCACTTCATCAATGGAGTAACACTGACCTCTGCTGGCGAATACGCCTCTCTTGCGCGTGTTTGTGTCGCACATTAACTCCCCACCAGTGGCTTTAAAATTGCTTTCTTAAATCATCCGCCACGTGAGTGAGAGGGAACATAGATCAAGTACGCTGAGGAGCAGAAATAATAAGAAAAAAACACAAAGCACTGTGCCAATTACTGGCTCAGGTTCAGCATTGCTCTTATAAAAATGTAATCAATCACCTGCTCCAATGTGGGCCACACACGGTGTAGTCTGCAGTTTAACACCCCACCGCCACAGCCACAGGAAAAGGTCACCAGGAGAGAGGTAACAGTGTACTCCTGTAAATAACATGGCTGCAAAGTTTTTTGTTTTAGCTTAGAAATGAGAGATACTCAAATAAGAGCACACAAAATGACAGGCAGGGCTTCACTTTCATCCATATCCATAAAACCATTCATCTTTCCCTCCAGGACCCTCTGGCATGACTCCATCCTCCTCTAAAAGCTTCAGCTGATTTTCAGACGGGCACTGAGGATGCCACCTCAAGCTGATAGCAGTTGGAGCGTGTTGGGGAGCAGAGAGGGGTTGCCTTGGGGGTCCTCGCAGGCCCACACGCGCTCATTAATATCTCCAGCTATGCGGGGTGCCACGGGCGACAAAACGCACGTGCAAGACGAGCCAGAAAGTGGTGACACACACACACACACACACACACACACACACACACACTGATGTAAAGGAACATATAGTGTGAGGCCATATGGTGTAGTTTCACACCGGCCAGTTATTTATCCATGCACTCGTGAGAATGCTTAAATGGGCACATAAATGGGCATACAAACATGATGGTGCACACACACACACACACACACACACACACAAACGCACACACACACAGACACACAGACACATTTTCTGTTTTCCAACTCGTTCATTTGATCAGCCACATACTGTCTGTTTGTTCAACTGCAAACAAAAAAGATCCAGCTATCAGAGACCATTACAAAACCATACACCCTCTGTGTGTGTGTGTGTGTGTGTGTGCGTGTGTGTGTGTGTGTGTGTGTGCTCCTGTCTCACAGTAATGCTCTGCCTCAGCTAATGATGTATTGGCACGCACGATGTAGCTGTGTAGCCATTCACAGGGCTGGCATGTGTTAATGGCCCTGGCACCCCACGCCCATGGTAAAGTGATACATCCAACTGGCTTAGTGGCGTGCACACAGTCAGGACTGAACAGATGCCACTCATTTCTGCTGGCCAAAGTGACCCAGCAATCAGCTGGCTAAGCACCTAAAAAATCTCAGCAAGCTAGTAATGAGAGGAGTGAATGCTCTACTGGGTGACAACACAGCGTGGAGCCTCACCACAGTGGCCGCATTTCTCTCTCCTACTTTCTGTTTGTCCTTTCGCTGCTCTTGCCAGTTTTGGGGTTGATCCTTACTTAGCTGATATTTCGCTCACTCTCACTCAGCCTCTCTGTCTCTGACCTCCTCCTCTTTTCTCATTTTCCCTCTTTCATCTTGCCATTCCCTTTGTCTCATTTGCTTTCTCTATTGCACAAAATACTCATTCACTTTTTTTTTTTTTTGTCCTGCCCTGCCATCCTCACACTGGGCAGCACTTTGTGTGTGTGTGTGTGTGTGTGTGTGTGTGTGTGTGTGAGTGTATTTGCATGTGCACACGTGTGCCTCTGTGCATATGTGAGTGCGTTTGTGTGGCTGCTAGCTGATGCACTCTATGACATATTGAGGTAATAAAAAGCTACTCTGCAGGGACGGCTGTGGCCCACTAATTAAACACCTTCTATGCGACCTTATTGCAGGCGCCAGTTGCCATAGAACCCAACTACATCTTCTGGGCCCTGCGTCAAACTGCATCTCCCATCTCTGAGTCATAGGAAAGATGGGAAAGGGGAGAGGAAGGGAAGGGAAGGAAGAGAAGTTGCAAGGTCATTACCTCCAAAAACCAAATTATAGCGTACACAAAATATTATTCCCACGCAGGATGGAGGCATCGACTTGCAAGAAGCTGTTTCCACATCTCTATGAAAACATTTACAATTTTAGAGCAATGTGCTGATGATTTGTCCACATGAACAGCATAATGTTCAGAGTGTCTCACTTCTTTTCTCATCAGCAGAAAAAAGCTTGCTTAACTTTTGTGCAGCTGTTTAATATGTTCTCTGACTGTGTACTTTTTTATTCCTCAAGGACAGTTTGTCGAAAAATGCATCTCGAATATATAAAAACTGCTTTGCCAAAGATCAAACTGGTTTCACCTGCCTGGAATCAACCCTGTAACAGCTGTGGTGCAGGTGGAAGCAGCAGCTCTCTTGAATTGGTGTCTGTGACACAAAAAAAATGATCTTAAGAGAAAAAAATGAAGATCAAGAATTGTGTGCCGGCTACACCCCATAATAAACAATCCAGCAAAGCTCACCAAAGACTAGCAAGCAATCACAGCCCCAGGAGAAGGAAATGTCACCACAAACTCCTTCCTGAATTACTTAACTGAGGAACTCATTGTCAGTGTGTCATTTGGCCTTTAATGTTTCCTCCCGATGAGACCGCAAATTCACTCATTACATGTAATGTAAACCGCAGCAGAGTGTGTGAGCGGAAGGTGGGCACAGCGAGAAGGTCCTGGTTCTGAGCCCGACAGGAGCCTTTCTGTTTCTCCCACCGTCCAGAGACATGCGCCCCAGGTAAACTCAAAAAGCTCTACATTTGCCTGCGAGATATGATGTCTGTCTGTGTTAGCCAAGCACGGCGCTCCCCCGTCTGTGTCTGAGGTCACACTATTACACTTCATGTAAATAACACAAGGAACCATGGTGCACTGCAGAGCAAAGTTGTTTGACGCATCCATGATTTGAAATGACAAAGCTGTGGATGAAATGAACCCTATGAGACAGAATAACATTCAAAAATAGATTCTGAAACACTGAGTCATTATTCAAAGCGTGGCTGACATGCAGGGGGGTAATATTTGCAGTACATATGCAGCAAGGAGTGAACTATCTCCACATGTTTCTATAATTGCAAGTGTGGGAGTGTGGGAATGTTTTTTTTTTCTACGAGCCTGGAGCAAATAAATGTAAAGCAAACACTGAGTCAAAGACATTAGTGTGTGTGTCAGTGTGTGTGTGGGTGTGTGTGCGTTAGGGTCAGGCCTGCAGAATGAAGGTGTCCTCTGATTTGGTCCGTTTTGGGGCAGGAGGTCAGCGCGACAGACGACTCAGCACCTGTCACCGGCCGAGTCCCACTCATCAGTCACCACCTCCATATGCTGCCCATTAAAATCAGACGTGTGGGCAGTCGGCTGGCAAAGTCCACACACCTACTGACCCTCTCCACATCTGTTGACAAAGCCTTAAACACATGCAGCACGGAGAAGGGGGGAAAGGACAGTCGACGGGGGAAGGAAGGCAAAAAAAAGAAACAGTGGCTTCAATTATATGTGGTGAGAGTGCACGAGAAGTGAACTGGCTCTTTGTCAACAGGTCCGATAATAATAATCCCACAGTTAACTCATGCTACAATGCAAAACATTTTCCTTTTACTTATCAATACTTATTTATTTTACTTATTATTTGGTTTTAAAAGGTAAGTCTGGTGTTCAGTGATCAGTTAGTCCGTGTCTCAATAGTTTCTAACCATCCTCTCCAACATATACTTGAATTTCTTTTTTAAAAAAAAGCCTCAGTAATGACCTAAAACAGGAGGGCATCTTATTTTTTAGCAAACATTACTGAAACAAGAGTAAATTCATGTGTTCATGTTCATTACAAGGACAGAACATGGCACATTGTACTACAGCGTGGCTCACTGATGTCTTTTTAATATGGTCGGCATCAGACATTGGCGACACAGACAATACTTGTTGATAGCAATAAGTAAAATATAGAATTATTCTTTAAAACATTCCTGATTCTGATTTTTGCCGCCTCCCCAATACAATGCAGGTAAATGGAATCACACCGCGGTGTTTAGTGCCCTTTATTTCTAAAGTACTTATCTATGCATCTGTTCTTGCACTTGCTGCTGTGACACTTCAATTTCCCAGCGTGTGATCGATAAAGTTTATCTTATCTTATCTTGCTTTCTACAAAACCCCCATGACACCCGTGACAGCGTGTTCTTTGGATTAACCACCGTAATGGTGACATTGTCACTAGAAAGACAAGTTCCTGAAGATAAGCAGAAAAATATGTTCTCTGTAATTTGAGCGAACCTACCTTTTAGCCGCTTCATTCAAGTGAACGACAAGAACACTCAGTTGCAGGGTATGAAAGACGTGTTTGTGCTGTTTAACCTGTATTAGACCTTTACTGGAGAATGGCCAGTAGCCTACACTTACAGGACATGCATGTAAGTGTAGCCTGAGAGAGAGAAAGAGAGTGAAATGAAATGAGGGAGTTCAAAGTGAAAGAGAGATTTGCTTTCTGTGCCAATAACACCATTGAAATTTGATGTAGGTGTGTGTGCACGCATGTGTATTTTGGTGCAAATCAGTGTGTGTGGATTTGTGCATGTGCGATCGTAAGCATACATCTACAAAAAGCCTAATATGCCTGTGTGTTTGTGTGTGTGTGTGTGTGTGTGTGTGTGTGTGTGTGTAAATGCAAGAGAGTGTGCGAGCGCACTTGAGTGACTGTGTAAAAGAAATGCAGAGGGCATTCTCTTCAAACGGCTGGTATTCAAAGAGCAGGGAGTTTCAAAAGGAGACGGCACTGAGGGCAGTCAGGTTTGAACTGTGTTTGTGCAGAGCAGTCTGCCTTTAAAAAAAAAAAAAAAAAAAGAAAAGAAGGAATTCCTGAAGTGCATTCACTGAGTTTTCTTGGAGGAGAAGATATTAGGAGAAATAAAGACAAAGTGGTGGACCCAGACAGACAGGGAAGAGGGGAGTTTACTAACACACCAGAGAGCAGAGAGAGGAATGAGAGAGAGAGGAGGGAGTAGTAGAAAGAAAGAAAGAAAGAAAGAGCAGGACGCATAGAGGGGGAACACTGGCCCGGGGCGCTGCTACGTGCTGCGCCTCCTTTCTCCCCTTTCTTCAGGAGACTCAGAGGAAGGAGGAAAGAAAAAGAGAGGAGACGAGAAAGAACAAAAAAACCCACTTTCCATCCGTACCTATGGGAGCGCTGAAGCCGGCGGTGGCCCATATAGCTGCGCCAATCTGACCCCGGCGCTGCTGGAGTGATGGCTGGTGAATTACCATGTCAGTGGCCCGGTGCCCCGCGATGCCAGCTCTCTCACACACACATAATAAACACACTCCATCACTCGTTCGGCCCAACCACACCGCCCAAAGAGAGCATATTAATTATAGATGTACGTTAAATTACTTTCATTACCTCTCCTGCTCAGTGGACGGGACGGAGACAGGCATGATGGATGGAAAGGGGTTCTCTATACCTCCCCAAGTGGTGAACGTCCCCTCTTTTACTTTCTCAAGCCCTTTCATTCTTCATTTCTCTGCAGTTCCTCCACAATTTTTGTGCATCTTTGTCTGTGTTTGTCTCTTTTTCCCAAACAAGCATTCTCAGAGAAGTGGGCAGCCACTAATACTAATTGTATGGGTGTCCTCTAAAACAAACCCTTTACAGCTGAGGAAGGTAAAGGTTCTATATACGAGCTCCAGAAGCACAAGTAGTGGCATTTTGGACCAAAACAACTAATGAAATAAAACACGGAATAAAGTTTCTCTGTTGTGAACAACGTCCAGTAATGAGGTGAATACACTTGGCAAGCAGGAAGTTGGAATTGGTTGGAATATTGATTTTCATGATCTTTGGCAGCCGTTTGAGGGGTGAGGGTGATGGCGACGAGGCGGTAAAAGCAGAGGAGCCTGGGGCCGAGCAGATAGAGGCGCAGGGCGCACAGATGGAACGGCTGGAGTGGAGGCAGAGGAGAAGTTTTTAGCCGAAGAATGTGGGTTTTTTTTAGGAGAGGGAAAACCTGGAGGGTCGCTCTACAAGCTCCCATGCACAAAACATAGAAGCTGGAATCCCAACACACGCAGAGAGGGAGTGTGACTTCATCCTCTGCTCCTCTGTATCTTTACATAGCAAATAAAGTCACGCTGCTACATTAATGTGCTGAAAGTATCATACAGGACCTATAAAGGAATAATCCACTGAAAACCTGTCTGAATCAACGGCAGAGCAGAGAAGCAAAAGTCAACCTCACATTCAAACATTTGTATTCTCATTCACGGCTGACCACTTTGAAGGGAATCAGAAAATGGTGTAACATTGTGTAGTTCAGATGCAATACTTAAGACAAACAAAATCTTTGGTGAGGAATTTAACAGAATCAACCAGATCCTTGAGTTTAAAGACATTTAGATGGTTCAGAGTGATCGTTATGTGTTTAAGTTTTGGTGTCTGACTTGAAAATCAAACTTATTAGTCGTGGAAAACAAATGTCACCGTCTTCCCAGGAATATGTTGTGACATTTCAAACTGTGCTTGAATAAAGCTGCAGCGTAAGCCCTTTTTGATGAACTTTTGCTCAGATGTCATTACTAGCACTCCGGTGGGAATCACGTGACGCATGACGTGGCTAATGTGGAAATAGCACATCTCTAGTGTTATCTAGCATTATCCCTCAGTGTGCTCCCTGAGCAAATAACAAAGCATCACATCTCCACTTCAAACCTAAAGGCCACTGTAGGATGCTGAGCGTGTGCGGACGTGTGCGAGCGCGAGTGCGCGTGTGTTTGTGCACACTTGTCCTTGCTTCACTGTGTTCTGTAAGTTTGATCTCACTCCGGCGAGGGAAGCATTACATCGGTAGCCTGTGCTTGCTCAACACCCTGGGCCTATCTAATCTCTGCTGCTCTGAAACATCCCATTCAATTTCTTCTGTTGATAGATGCCAGTGCTCTTTGAGCCCTCTGGGAGCACATTCTTTCCTTCCCGCTTGTCTCCGACTCTTCGCTTGCGTAAGACCACTCCAGATTCATCAGGTCAGCCACCTATTGTAAACAACCGAGATCTGACTCGCCACGGATCCAAAGGTCAGGAGAAGGGCTGATAATCAACATCCAGACGCCGCTCTCTTGCCCACTCTCGCTCCATTTATGTAGGTAGATGCTGATGAACACAAATGTTTGGAGCTCACAGGCGGGTTATTTTCATGAGGAGTGATACCCAATTACAGCGGCGCACTCCCACGTTGGCTGCTGGTTTAACGGGATCTGACAGTTAACTGAGAGCTGTCAATTAGAGTTAGCGCATGGTGATACATTCTAACTGTAGTCCTCATTAAGAGATGAGTGAGAAACTTTTCCTCCTGTTTATGAACTCACTTTTCCAATTTGAGGGAAAGGGATGCCACTTAGTGTGTTTCACGCTATTTTGCAATTGAATTAAATTGTGCAGCATTGTCAGCAGGCCATCTCTGAACAAAGCCTCCATCTTACCGAGGCGTCTTTAGCATGGCGGCGTAACCCAAACTGGAAGGGCTTTGAACGCCAAAGGGAAGGAGAATTTCCCCACGGAGGAGGCTCATATTAAAGACAGGCTCTGCATTTTAGTTAACAGCCCGACAGCAATCAATGAATGCAATAGTTTGACAAATAAAAAGACAAAAGTCTTGTGTCTGTCACAGGGCTGCAAAAACCTTGCCCAATCATTTCACTCGGACCGAATGCCTGTCCACCTACATACCTGCTTATTTGCGTGCATGCTGCATTGTGTATGACTGAAGTTCTCCACAAGCTAACAAGGCGCAGCCAACCGTCACTGAGGGACCGTCATGGGTTATGTGCAATACTTTTTTATATCCCACCCTTTCTTTTGTTCCTCTTTTTATTCTTCCTCTTGTTCAAATGTTGTTGCACATGTTTTTTTTATATCTCCTCCTGTTTATATCACTGTCCACTAGCTTATTGTTTTTTTGTTTTATTTAACACTCCCACTTTTGTGGAACTAATAAAGGAACATCTCATGTTATCTTATCTTATCTGACCAGCACGAAGCCCACATCCACTGAGCCCAAGAACAAGAGTGCTGCTGTCGTCCAGTGATCAGCACAGCCTCTGAGCCCAGGGACCAGTTGCTATGACCAGAAGCTAACCTTACGTTCATAACAGCTGTTTTGCTTGTGCTCATACGATCGTGGCATTTAACAGAGTTGTTTATTTGTTAGAATGAAAAGCTTAAGAGGATATCAGTCAGCGGTTGTCGGGGAGGGTGGGATATTTTTGGTTGGATATTTTCAAAGTCTAGCTACTCTTGCTAGTTTCTCCAGTGTAGCGGACTCTACCTTTAATCTCAGGGGACGAAAACATATCTGTGACTTGTACTTATTGACAGTATATCCCCATAACGTTGCAGTAACCATGAAACAACTACACAATAAACCACAATATCAAACTACCTGAAGGCATATTATTTCTAATTCTTGATTTTCTTGCTCCACCGTATTTTTCAACTAGCACTGACCACCAACAAGACCCTCTGCAGACCCAGAAGTCTCTTTGTTACCACTGAGCACAGAGGACGACGGTCATGAAGCTCCGAGGGAACACATTGTGGGGAGGGTGGGCTGTAGAGGGAGGTCAGCGGGCCAGAGGGGAACCAGAGGTGAGATGAAATATAATAATGATAAACAGATTTCTGGCCACAGCGCCCATCGCCTCGTCTCTGGGGTACCTTTCCACCTTGTCATGTCCAAAGACCTTGCATAATACTCAGCAGAGGGACATGAGATAGCTGAAACGCGTGTGTGCGCGTGCATTTCTAATTTATTGGCCCACTGATTTGCTGATGTGTGTGAGGCTGCGTGCAGCTCTGAGCGCTCGCCTGGAACATCCGGGCCTTGCTTCATTAGGTGCTCATGCCCTTAAGTTGCTGACATTTTCAAACTTGTTCCCCAGTCTTCTAATTGTCATGAAAAATTGGACACAGCCACCAACACTGAGGGGCTGCGTGGTAGATTTCGATTTGACGGCATTTCTCTTGTGTCTGAGTGTCATTTACTTCAATGCTTGAATGTGGAATACAAAAACTTGCTTTCATCCATCCTGGACTCTACAATAAATGCAAAAAAAACACAACAAATGTCTGAGATATGACAAAAATCTATTAGAATCTATAGATAAAAAACACAGGATGAAAGATGAACATTTTATTATGGTTTTATTGAGGTTAGCAGTAGTAGTGTTATCCATGTTATCAAAGGTCTGCTGTGTACCACATGTGCGTATAAGATGTCAGAGGTTGATACACAGCTACAGTAATCAAACCAGTAAACTAAACTTTCATTAAATTCTCTGAAACACAGAATCCAAGAAGCTGCCATCACCTTAAAAAAAATAAACCTAGAACAGCTAGACTGTGGACTGTTAGTGAGACTCGTTCTCTTTTTGTTACTAGACTCACTCCCACTCTGACAAACACACTCCCTCACAAATACACAGAGCATCAAATCAATTAACAGCGTATGCAAATCCATTCTCGCCCAAATAACAAATGTCACTGCTAAATGTCAACACAACATTATTACATTACTGTGGCTCACACATCATAGTTTAAAATGGGTTTCAACATAAAAGTTCAAATTAAATAAATACTGGAAAAAATGTAGTAAAAAAATTATTTGATGTCGATTAGAAAGTGATCATAAGTCAATATTACACCTCAGGAACAGGCTCTGCTGCTGTGTGTTACACACATCAGTGCTTATTTGCAATGAATTGACAAAAATACTTTCTACTTATGGTAATACATCGCTGGCAGCAACAGCAGTTCATGCACAAAACTTATTTCCAGTTTTATCGTGTAAACACTGCTAGTACAAAATGTCTCATGACAGTCCCCTGAGGTTATGCACACTGACCCAAGAACAATTCATATTTTCACGGACACATTATTTCACTGTGAAATGAACAGACGAGTGCGTTCATGATCATGCAAAAGAAAGAAGCTGACAAATACTCACATTCAGTCTCAGATAATAAGATGTAGTCAGCTTTCTCTGTGACTCTGTGAACATTTGGTACAAACATTCATGATCCCCGGAGGATGAAGCCCGCTAACTTCTGATGTTTCCTCTAGCACCACCAGCACCTTAACATCTACTGTACACCTTGTACTGTACAGATTGCTACAAAAAAAACAAACTCATGGTTCCTACATGATGAATCCAACAGACTCCTGTCACTTTTCCTCAGTAGCGCCACTATGGTTGACATTTGTGGTCTTAACCCATAAGAGCCCTTTTCTCCCTAAAAGTATGGGGAATATAAAACAGACTAATTGGACCACAAGGAACTCATTTCTGAACTTATTTTTCAGGATCTGAAATGTTAAATATGTGTCACAGCATCAGCTTTTTCATAAAATATAGTCAGGACAGGTTAATTGTAATCTAAGACACTATTATAATTGTTAAATTGTGTGAAACTTATCTTTTAATAACAAAACAAGCTGTTTAAAATCAGCTAGGTGTTAATAAGGCAGACCAACGTTTTGGAAACAGTGTCCTGGGAAGAAAAATTGGATGTTTAGTAGGCATCACTGAGGGACTTACTGAGTTCTTATAGGTTAATTGGAATATCTCAACAACTATTAGATGGATTGCCATGAAATTTGGCGCAAGCTTTCCCCTCAGGATGAATTGTAAGAACACTGAGGCCCAGGATGCTCCAATGTAGCATGTGTGCGTTTGCAGAGCCTGTCGCTTTTTATTTCTGCGCTCATGTTCACAGGTTAGAGCAGCCTCACAGCATAGATGTTCGGTGTCTTGTCTATTTTTTCAATGACACACACGTGGTTTTGCTAGTCATGTTGATATCTTTTTAAACTCAAAACTACTGTTTCAAATTAAAAGCCCTGTAGCATTTCTGTAGATGGAGTCCGGAGCATTATCAATGGCAAACTTCATGTAGAAACATAATGGCTGGCAGACAGCAGCCACACTGTTTGTGTGAGGTAGCCTCAGCACATTTTGCATGTAGTGCTTATGTATTTAGTGTGTTGGCATGCTAACATGCTGATTATTAATCATTATTAGTAATAATAATGAATGATTAGCATGCTGACACACTACACTAAGATGATGAAGGGAGTAAACGTTATACCTGCTTAGCATCAGCATGCTGACATTATTTAGCCCTACCGAGTGTGACTACTGGCTCTTGTTAGTCAAATATTAAACTGTTTGTTGATTGAACAGATTGAACGAACGGATGACTGACTGTTTTCGTCAATCTGTTTTTAGGCACATTATCAATTTGAACATAAAATCCTGAGTGAAAACACCAAAAAACAAACCAAAACCAAAAAAAAGGTGGTATGGTTGGTATATGGTTGGTTCATCAGAGCAAAGTGTGACAAAGTGCAACGGAAAGATACTTAGGAAATAAACCACGATGTGCAGGAAGCTCCTTGATGTGCCCTCTTCTTCTGCAGTGATTTAATGGCACCTGACTGTTTATCTTGTTGAATCAACTCCTAATATTTTCATCAATGGCAGGGTATGGGAACACATTCAGTCCTGAAATTTGATTAGATTTTGCTCGGAAATCTAATCAAAGCTGGAGTTAGCACACAGAAACACACCTACACACGTGTGTGTGCACTTTAACATGCATGCTGATCACATTTAATTAGGTGCCTCTGCGTTCTCCTGCCATGGATCTCTCTGGGCTCTGCTTTTCTCTTTCGCGTTGGGCTCAGTTCACTCCATTGCTGCCTCAGGCGTCTATTTCATCTCCATAGCTGAGAGGCTCGCCTGCTCCTGGTTCTCTGTACTTTTTTGGCTCACCCCTCCGTCCTTTGCTGCCTTCTCTTTATCCAGCATGTGGTAGTTGTAGATGTTCATGACGAAGAGGAAGACCCCGCCAGCCACGATCACTGTGCCACACATGTAGAAAAGGTACTTGTAGTCACCAAAGACGTCCACCAGGAACCCTGTGTGGAGAGAAATTACATTTCAAGCCAAGCGAGTGTCGGCTCTGCCCGTTTTATGTCTCAGTGTGTCTGTATCAACAGAAAACACAATGTTGTACACCATGACAAGCAAAGCAGTGAGTGAATAGTATCTTCATTCGACCACTAATCAAGTTTGAAGGTGAAGAGCAAGACCAAACTCAGATTTGGCTTGTGTGTGTGTGTGTGTGTGTGTGTGTGTGTGTGTGTGTGCGCGAGAGAGTGAGAGTGACCACGGGCCAATTTGAGAAGAGCCATGTCGGAAATGACAGAGGGCCATTACGTCCTTCCTGGCTCTGCCTGCATCTCTGGGAAGGCAATTTGGACGGCTGCTACCAAAACGAATCAGAGGAGAGGCCCATTCTCAGAGCCATAAATATCGAGCCCAGTTCTGCAGAAAAGTGACAAATGTAGTTTAGATCAGATTTAAGCCTCAAGGTTTTTCAGAGTCTGAGCTGAGCGCCCCCCCGCCGACCTCCAGACATGGATCGATGGGCGAGTGGCAATCTCTCTCTTTCTCGGCATGTGTGACAGTATGTCCGACTGTCCATCTCACGGTATTACAATCCCCTCTTTACACCATTTTAGAGCCTTATTGAATCAGAGGAGGATTCTCATGCTTCTTAAAATCACCTAAATTAGAACTAGAATATTCAGTGGGAGGAGATATGAGAGATGTGTTTGTAATTTTCTCAGTATCGTATCTTTATTTTGTAAAAATTAGATAATAATTTGTTTATTATCAGTCAGTCTTTCTGACAACCTCTTCTTTTCCCCCCTCAAACCTCAAAGTAATCTTTGGCTGCGACTGGCAGACTCCATTAAGGCACCTTTATCGCCCAGCGCATTATAGTACATTATCAAAATCTATTAAATTAAAAGGCAGTTTCCTTAGTGGGCCTCCTCGAGCACACCGATTACCATCTTTACGACACAACAATGATGACAATCACGTTTGTGTGTGTGTGTGTGTGTGTGTACGCACCATACTGTAATACACTAGGAGGGGTCACTTTGCATTTGGATCAGTTTCAGCCGTCTCAATCCAGGATGTATCGTCTGATTGATAGCACTCATCTGGAGCGTGTGCGCCAATGACCATCACCCTCATTAAGACGGTCCTTGATTGGCTGAGAGATAATTAAGTCCATCTGGCACAGTCACCTCTTTTTAATGTATTCACAGCCTAATTATGGCCCAGGTACAGGACTTCAATGACGAGAGTCTGAACTGAGCGTCATTAAACACCCAAAGCAAAAGGCTAATTACACCCACTTACCTCACTTCCTCCTAATTGGACTGACCCGGAGGTTTGGGGGAGCAGTAACAAGCAGACCAGTTAGGGGAGACATAACGATTGTGCCCTCTGGAGGAGACTTTTAGACGTGCAGGGAGGCACTTATTTACCCTATTAAATGACCGCCTCAGAACAGGGTCGCACCAGACAAACTGGGGGGCCCTATAAATTTTCACCTCATTAAAACTCAGGTTGGAGGCAAAGGAAAATTTTGTCAGTGCACAGCTGATTAAGTCATGTGCAGCTACAGTACTTTGCGTCCTCAGTATTTATCTAGGACACTAAACAGGTTTCTCTGTGTGAACTTGAAAGTTGACCTATTGATCGGCGCAAAAGCCGAGCACTTAATAAGAGCTTTGGCTATTTCGATAGTTTCTTTCCTCTGTGTCTGACAGTTTTTTAAAACATTTAACGTATAATACCGGCACTGTGGTTGAGAGAATTATTCCACGTTATTAGGCAGCAAACAAGTACATTTGGGCTTTAACATGTTGGGGTTTCATTCTGGAAGAAGCCTCCCTGTTTATTAATTAGTGCGGCTGCAGCAAACATACATGTGACTGTGGTACAGCACAAGTTGTTTGGCATAGTCAAATGTCTTTTAGGATCAGTGAACATTTACTGATGTTCTACTGCTATTAGTAACCAAACAGAGGATCTTAAGTGTTTAAACTGTGTGTTGAACAGAGAATCTGAGACCATCTCGAGAGTTTTGCCGCCTACGGCTGCAACAATAATTTTCACTTTACTGTAGATTAATAGTCATGAATTAATAGTGTTGTTTGTTTATAAAATGAAGCTGTGAATAAAGGCTTAAAATAAAATCCTTACATCTGTGAAGCTGGATGTTTGGCATTTTTGTGTGAACTGAATATCCATGTAGTTGCTGTTTGCTGTATTAACCTCTAAAGACCTGGCGCACACATGCGTGGACGTATGGACATGTATGTGGGCAAAATTGTTGATATTTCATATTGTTTTTTGCACCGTGATTTTCAAAATATGTTTTGTATGTGTTATAAATACATGCAAAAGCAGTCAGGAAAAAAACTGCTATGTTCAGGGTGGAAACAAAGAGTTTTGCACAAAGGTGACTTTATTGTGTTTTCTGGAAATTAAGACCGATTGTCCACATAATGTTTCTCTAAAACTACACCATGTAAAAAGATGATGCTTGGGTTTTATACTTGCAAGGAGAAATAAAAAATGCATATCAAACAAGAGCTTGGGTCTTAAGAGGTTAATCAGGTTGCCAACTCATTGTGCTGAACCTTCATTGAGAAATCTAAGTGCCAGCGTTCAACAATTACATTTAACTTGTGAAAAATCATCATCCCGGCTGTAGAACGCTCACTGTAAAGCCTCATACTCAGCTGGCTGCTAAACTTTTAAGAATGCAATAAAACAGCAAGTCAGGTACTTCTACTTTTCTTGCAGTTTGTTACACACAGTGGTGAAGAGGATCCAAGCAGTGTTTACTGCACTTCCTCTTTTTACACCACTTCGTACCTCTGCTCCACTACATATATCTGACAGTTTTACGATGAGATAAGATAAGATAAGAGTAGATATTCTTTTTATTAGTCCCACGACGGGGAAATTTACAACGTTACAGCAGCAGTGGGTAACAAGAGTGGCGCGTTCAGTACAATACAAAGAATAAATAATCAGTGATATAAACAGGAGGAGATATAGAAAATATGTATGTATATTATAAATAACATATCATGTTTTGTTATAAATTAAACTACCCATCAGTTTAAACAAGTTGAGAAGAAAAGATTAGCCAATAAGATAAGATGATTAATTGGCAACTATTTTGTCTTCCTTTTGATAATTTTAATAATTTTGAACTGGTTGGACAAAACAAGCATAGAGAAGGAGTCACTCGAGACTCTAAATATTCTAAGAATATGAGTGAGAAACGCTGTCGCAATTACCTAAACCAAACAATGAATCAATCAATCAATCCATAATGAAATCATTATACAAAGGTCTACCTTAACCAACTAAAACTTGGGTAAAATCCAGTAAAAGTATCTCCTGCATGCATCTTTGGCAGCTGTTCCAGGCTCTGACGCCACATCAAGGCCTCCATTCAAAGCACTTTTGTTCCATTGGTGACAAATTGTCACTAAATGACATTTTTTATCAGTAAGTTCCATGCTGCTGTTTTTTTTTTTTTTTTTTTACTGAATCAATAGAAAAATGTTTTGTAGTGAATTTTTCACAAAGTGCACTAATCTTGAAAATGGCAAGGGATCAGAGAGGGTAAACAATATCCTTGTGATTACACAGTTATTTAGACCATGAAGGCAGCTGTCCAGCACTTCAATCTAAAGCCACATCAGAGCCAGAAGGATGCTGGAGATACACATCATCTGATTCTTGTATTTGATGTGCTGGTAAGCAAAAAAGCAATAAAATAAAGTGAGTCTCATCCATGTACATAAATCCCCACAAACAGCATTTATAAAAAAAAAGGAGTGATTTATGACTTAACATTGTCTCAATTCCTATAATCCACTGAAGACTTAAAATTTAACCAAGAAGCTGTGTGTGTGTGTGTGTGTGTGTGTGTGTGTGTGATGTTTAATGAGCTCATCGCAGTACAGTGACCTCTGGAGCACCCGTGGGATTAAGGATGTTCAGAACTTTTAACATCACCATAGACTGAAGCTTATTTAGCCATAAAAACAGACAGCAGCTTTAGGGTTTGCCGTACGTGTGATGTGACATGTTTGTGTTTTAAACCAATGTCAAGAAATATTAACTGAAAGAAATATGCCGTGGGAGACAGACGCATGCAGGTCTTGGAGGGAGTGGCGTGAATTCTTACAGTACAAGGCAACAGCAGCAGCCAGTATATGTATTTTCTGTTATTTATGAGATCAAAACCTTAAAAATACTCATGAGAAATGGTAGGTAACAGTTAGTAGTTAATAGTTTGTGGTCAGAAAACATCTGATATTCTACATATTTTCAAAAAAAAAGCACAAAGTCACAATTCGGCTTATTAGTTTGTCCTTTCAAAGTATTTTGGTTCAGGTGGGAATCCTGATTTGCAACATTTCCGGCATGCAGGCATGCATCTGTGTGTCAGCTGTTGTTCAATATCCAATATTACTCAACATTTTGCGTCACGGACAGAGAAACTGTCGCTTCCCTTCCTGTCCCTTCCCCCCATATATATATGTATGTAAGCACTAAACCTTAAGTTCATCCTTTTTTTAGCCTGTTAATCAAAATGAAGCTCCAGTTCATCTATTCATATATATGAATCCTTGACAAATTAAAGATGTGGGCGGCAAACAGGCTTTGAGAAAATCTTATGTTTGCAAAACTACACCACAAAACCAGCAAACTCCAAAACCTTTCTGCTCTTTGTTAATGCCACTGCTTTTATTTACTTGAGGAAATGTGATTCTGCAGCGTAGGCCTGTCGTGATAATTAACACTTTAGACTTATCGTATGATACGGGGGCATGACCTCTGTCTGTTTTGCTGACCTCGATATTGCCCGTTGTATTCAAACCAACATTTGAGCCAACATTTTGTCAGATTAAACAACAACGACAGGGTTTTCCTGTTTGTTTCACCGGGCTCAGGCAGCTCCTGTCTTTGCTCTCATATTATCATTATATAAGTGGCATAAAATGGTCTTAAGACGACAATAATATCATTTGCCCTGATTATTTCTGGGACAACAAAAGCATCTTTAGTGACAGGCCTATTTGGTCCCTTCTGAATGAATGATGTGTGGACGGGTGAATGACCATTTAAAGTACACTGATGTAGTAAATATATAGGATGCACATAAACCTCCATATACTGCAGCCGACATGTCACACAAGTCTGAGCGCTGAGTACATCCAGCTTCTTTACAGCAGTAAATAGCCATGACCAATTACTACCTCGTTGTGAACCACAAAAACACTCCTGCTCACCACTGATAATCCTGCTCTGTCTTTCTGTAATGACACCCTAGCAAGAGAACGAGCTCTACTGAAACACAGAGCACAACACATGACTAAGACAGAAGATAAACACACACAGGGAGAAAAAAAAAAAAGAATTCCACTTATTTCAGTTTGCTGCATTATTTGCAAAAGAGCTTACTCAAACCTAGAGCACGAGATAATCGTAGAAAATTGTTTTGCTGAGGGGTCTGGTTTGTTTGGTGAGTCAGACTGACTGTAAATGGACAGTTTATGGTCGGTGTGCACGCTTACCTGCAGTAGGTGGTCCCAGCAGCATGGGGAAGCACTCGATGATGGTGACCAGTCCAACAGCACTGGGGAAGCGTTGATTTCCCATCAGGTCCATGAGACATTCAAATATGAGGGCGAAGACCATGCCGAAACCCACGCCGAAAAATACCGCATAGAGCACCAGGAAGGGGTAGCTGGTGATCAGCGGGCACAGTAAGTGGCACACGCCATTGAAAACCATAGCAAAGCTGAAGAAGTACTGGATCCTGGGCCTGATCCACTTGCTGTTGGCCACCAAGCCTGTGCCAGGCCGGACAAACATGTCCACAAAGCCCATAATAGAGAGCAGATAGGCGGCGGAGTACTTCTCTACGCCTTGGTTAACAGCGTAGGCTGACAGGAAGACGATGGGTGCGTAGGCACCGAAGATGAACATCATGTTTCCAATGAGGTAAATGACGAAGCCTCTATCCTTGAAGAAAGACAAATCCAAGAACTTCTTAGAGCTCTTTAAACAGCTTCCTTTTCGCTCGGTGTTGTAACCATTTGGCTGTTCCTCCACTTTCTTCTCTGGTGTGCAGGAGGGTGGCTTACAAGGCGGAGTGACGGGCCTCATCAGCGCCCCAGCAACACAACAATTGAGCATCACACCCCCGAGGACAAGGAGGCTTCCTCTCCAGCCAAACTGATTCAGCAGATACTGGTTGACAGGAGCCATGACACAAAGAAACACTGGACTCCCAGCCATGGCGAGTCCGTTGGCTAAAGGCCGCCTGGCCAGGAAATACTTGCTGATGATGGTGAGAGATGCGTTGAGGTTTAAGGCGAGTCCACAACCTGTGTGTATACAGATTGAAAAAAAAAAAAAAAAAAAAGTGACATCTTCAGTAAGAAAACCTCCGTGAACCTAAACTTCACTAAATTAAATCAAGACTGATTCTGCTTGGTGCTCTAAAAGGTTTCATCTCATTCCACTTCTGCTGACTAAAATCTCATTACAGAATGCTGGAATTTTTTTCAGAAATAATTTCTCCATTTAAGTAGAAATAAATGAGAGAGCCTGGGTAATACATTCACTCGCTAGCCTTGTTACCACAAATTTAATTTAATATCGCCTTATTTTGCATGAAGATGAAGACCAACAGGTAGATGGTTAGGGTGCTACATCTTATATTTAAATCACAATTTAGTTGT
This sequence comes from Pempheris klunzingeri, assembly GCF_042242105.1. Lineage (NCBI taxonomy): Eukaryota > Metazoa > Chordata > Actinopteri > Acropomatiformes > Pempheridae > Pempheris > Pempheris klunzingeri. Next base: position 4,799,964 of record NC_092013.1, read on the forward strand.
CCTCTCTGCTTCCATGATGATAGAGCTCAGGGAACATGTTTTTTTGCTTTTTTTTTTATGAGTATCTCAAAGTGGGTCCAAACAGAGGATTTCCATAATATAAAAAATGTATTTCAATGGTTGTTTCCTTCAATAAAAAGGCATAAAAAATTAAACTACAAATACAGAATTACTGAAATCTTAATGACTAAAATGACTGAAATGACTGAATAACACGTTGTTGTTAAATTGGTAAAAACTAAATTAAAAGCATGTTAACAACTGACTGATTCTGACATTTGGTTTACTCTCGTTAATAAAGGAATACTCCACTGTTTTCCATCCTTATCTCCACGCTTTTACTGGCAGGAGTGAATATCGATGCACGGCCTAAAGTCCATCAACACTCTACAGCAACTTTCCCCTCTTTACCCATGAACAATGTCCACGGGCACATTTGTAGAAAAAGGCATTTAACTCCTCTGGTGCTTCACTTACATTTAAAGGTCCAGCAGATGGCTTCTGGTGCAACCATTTGAGTCTTGAATAATGTATGACACTACAATACACGTGTCACAGTTTTGCTCAGCTTTTTTATTCATTCAACTGTTATTTTTTTCTACTTTGCGCCTGGTTTCTCCCAATCCTTGTCATTGCGAACTCCACTATTGACCCGGCAAGACGTGCAAAATGACAGCCCTCTCTGAAAAAGCTGCAGAGGGTATTTGTATGTATTTGTGTATGCTTGTGTGTGAGCATATGTCCGCGTGTCTGCTAGGTGAAACTGCTCGATGCCTATGTGTCAGTGTGCCAGGGCACAGGGGAGCAGAGCAGGGCACACACATGCCCCCGGGCACCACACATGGCTAAGCCACTTGCTGGGCCTATTAATCCTTCACAGCAGTCCTTGGCAGGGTAATGAGCCTCACAGGGTGGCAGGGAGCCCCCATGTGACGACCATGATGGGAGCCTACGGGAGAGTACAGAGGGCCACCGAAGACCATGCTCTCTGGGATCAGGGACAGTTCTGTCTTAATTACCATCCTGGCCCTGGTCCCCTCGGTGCTCCAGCTGCACCCCAGGAGCTGGGGCAGATGCCCTGGGCCCCCGACAAATAGCACAGCAGCCCAGTCAAGGGAAGCAGATCTGGCAATCCAGAGATTTTGAAAGGATGTGAAAAGTTGCACACTCACCCTTACCCCAGAGGGGCTTAACCAGGGTTGCTGGAAGGGTGTAACTAAAGAGGTAAACAAGTCTGGGATCCATATAATGAAATGTTTTTGGCTGATTCACTAAATTCCAAACACGCACACACTTTTTGTCTTAGATTGGTGCTGTGATCAACTAATTGTCTGAGGAGTCCCTGGGCTGGTTTGCAAGACGTAAAATCTGCCAATGTGGCTAAAGATTTTCGGGCAATGTCACAAGATTTAATTATAAAAAAATATATAAATATAAAATATCCTAAGCACTGTACCTCCAATGATCCCAATGCAAAGGTAGAGGTAAATGATGGAGCTCCCAAAAGAAGCAGTCACCATAGAGAGCCCACACATCAGTCCGCCCATTATGACGACCGGACGGCTTCCAAAGCGGTTGACCAACACGCTGCTCACCGGTCCTGCAAAGAGGAAGAGGAGGAGGAGGAGGAGGAGGAGGCAGATGAAGAGAAAGACGGAGAGAGCGGGTCAGAACTCTCATATGTGACATCTCAATACAAACAGTCGGCGGTTAATCAACTTACCTGCTGCTAGTGATCAAGAGTTCACGCAACAGTTCTCTCTCCAGCTCTAACCCAAAAGGGCAAAGAGGACGCCAAGGTGATGGAACACCGCTGCACTTTTGCATCCACTGCGAAGTAACTTAGCGACTCATTATACTTTCCCTTGATAATGTCAAATACTACGCTGAGCGATCAATCAGCAATTAAACAGCCTTTTATATGCTGTCACTCTTCCCTTCATTCATAACCTTGCCTGAAAGAGTGACATTGCACCACGAGTCCTTCTGCCATAATGACGTCTCTCCTCTCCTTGGTATAAAGACCAATTGTTTGAATATATATTTATTTTACCACGTTTAGAAAAATGGGCAGAGCATCAATCAAACTAATATACGGTTACGGTAATATATGATTACTGAGACATGCTGCAGTGAGGACGACGTGTCTGGCAAACATCTACTGTCCTCAACAGCATGTTTACCACATGGTTGTATGAAGAGAACTGGATATAGCGTTACACCAGGGAACCTCTTCCATTCCCATGAATTTTGCTCAGTGACACACGAAGCACCAAAATATTGACTCCTGGATATAAGATGACACAGATCTTGTGCGTCTGTGGGTCCACAGAGCGAGTGCATTAGAGTTTGTCCTTTAAACTGCTCCGCCTCAGGCTCACTCACATCAAGTGACTCACATTAGTTCATTATGCCGAAGAAAATAACTCTGGATTCAGCCATTAGAGAACTTTGCAACTTTAGAATATGAAGATTTAAATAAGGGCAATAATAATAAAATAATAATAATAAAAATTGGTTTTTGTTCTTGCCTTCTTGTTTGCTTGTTTATTATTATTTGCACATACCATAAAACTCAATAAAAAGAATATAAAAAAAAATAAATAAATAAAAAATAATAAAAATTGATGTCAATGTAAGTCTAAGGGGGAAAAAACGGCAAAAAAAACGGACCAAATGGCATCATGTGATGGAGCCTAAAGTTGTAATTCCACAGTTTGGCCACTGTGTCAAATTAGCTTCAAGGCCCGGTGTTGTCCTGCATCCAGTTCTCTTATACATCAGTGGATTACCGTGGATGATGGTTCATTTCTCAGGGCATGACGAAAACTAAATAATACTGAGGGGAAAATATGTTGTTTTAAACTTCTGATTGTTAAAACCTGCCATGAAGGATTTGAAGGACTCCATCCATCAGATCATTCTCTTAATTAAATGTGTATTTACTACCTTTATGTGTAGATTATACTGTACTGATGCTGAGACTCAGCTACAGAAATATGTCTTCTGCAAAAACCATCTTCTGTCTTGTAGAAAACCACTGAATGCAGCACTAATTCACTCCCTGCAACGCCGTTTAACGCAGCACTTTCCTGTCGATCAACTAATCAATTCATCGGCTAGTTGTTTCAGCTCTGCAGAGCATCAGAGGCGTTTGGCAAGAGAGTGACGGAGCACCTACATTTTTTTTTCTGCAGCTTACTTCTGTCTGACGGCTTCTGAAGCACTCGCTGACTGAGCTGAGCATCTCCGAGCACCAATGTCACCGCTGAGATCTGACACATCCCTTTAAAAATGTCCGTGTGTGCTCTGATGTCATTAAATGTACACAAGAAAAGCATGTATTCATTTTTTTTTTTTTTATCTTTCTCGCCTCCCGCTGAGCTGTAAAGGGCTGTAGCTGCTGTGCCGCTGTAACTACACTACACGAAATAAAAATATCCATCCCGCTGTTTATACAGTTAACCAGGTGCCTGCGAGGGTCAAAGATACATCATCTTTCTCGCTGTAGTTGTGTCACAATAGGGCATCTCCCTCACTACCACCATTTCTACTTCCATTATAACTTCATCATTCGGACTCCTTGTGTCAGAGGTTCTCTGAAAAGGCTGTCACGTCTCTCCCATGGGGACGTGGTGTCAGACCCCAGTGTGCTGAACCTTCCTCTGATATATTCCCCCTGTCTCTCTCTTCCACTGGGTGACATTGCTGGAGCCTCGCCAAGGACAATATGATAAAGCCCTGTGCCTGAGCCACGGTGGAGGGGAATATTTCACCAGTTAGGGCTCTGACTTGAGTGCAGGTGAGCCACACACCCTGTTGTCCTGTAACCTTGAGAACATCTACTAATAATTTCATGTAAGGCCTCCAGAAGTATTTTGTCACATTTTGTGTCATATGATGACTTTTCTAAAAAAGTACTTCAAGTGTGAAACAGGACCAAACACACATTGTGGTGAAGTCCTCGTAGATTTCTCAGATGTGGATCCTTTTCTGTCCATTAGAGACTCTATGGTTGAAAAATAGAAATTGGTTCAGAATAGACAGCTGAGAGATGTAATGTGGACTGAGCCACTCTGAGCTTCCACCTGTTCCACCACACGTTTGATACCAATCATCACAGATCTAGCCAGTCCAACCTGGGGGAAAACACACGAGAGGTTGAAACTATGAAGCCTGGCATGTGCGCTTGCACAATTGCACAGTTTTATTAGCCAGCGCAGCACTTTACCAGATGACATTGCACTGAGTTCCAGCAAAAGTTGAGCCAAGTACATTTTTGTTGCAAGACAACACAGCCCTTTATTCCCCCCTGCGCCCTCTGTGTTGCCACCCCCACGCTGCGTCAATGGCCGAGTCCCATTCAAATGAATTAGGAGCTCTGTTTCTTCTGAACACACCCTTAAGGGAGTCACGAGATTAATCTGCTCACAAGGAGAGAAAAGACGATGGAAAAAACACTCCTGCTATACAAACTTAAGTTTATTATTCTAAGCCTTTCTCAAATCTTCACTTAAGTCTTTTAAAAACATTGAAGAGTTTCACATCTTGAGAAGAACAACTTACTTTCAACCAGTGACAAGGACGTGTGACTGCTCGCACTGAGCATCCGATAGTAATGTGACTGTAATAAAGCATCAAATTATGTACATACACAGTAAACCGTGTCAGTGTGGATGGTTAAATTCAGGTCAGGTGAGCCGTACATGCTAACATCATTCCTCTTATTAGGCAGCTATTTCTGTGGTATTTCAGTGACTCATGTGAAGTCAATCTGTCAATTATCTATCTGGTCCAAATGGACATAGAGCAAAACATTTGAGAGTCTTCTTTGTAGAGAATACGCCAACATTCGCTATGAAACTGAGATTTACTTTTAGCCAAGATGCCAATTGATGAATACAAACGCATAGAACTGACTGCTGACTCCCTCACATGCAGGCATTTGGTCTGCAGTCAGCTGGCTGCCAGCTACAGTCTTTGTGGTGTGTTCAAGTGCAACTTTTAACACAAGATGTGAGGCGATTTAAAGGGTGTTTGATCGGCAGACTATTATCAGTGCTGGTACTTGAGTGAACTTAGTGTGTCAGAGCCCCAAGGGGAGAAAATACAACACAGTAACACCAAGAGAAAGAAAAACAGCTCAACCTGCGAGCTTTTATATGCAGGCCAGTGTAACTGCATTCTCTCTTCATGTAAAGACTATTGATTCAGAGGTGCTGACTACAGAGCCGGTGACGGCCTGAAGGTATCTGACCTTACATGACATTGAATTCACAACGGCTCTGCAGCAGCTCAACGTTACTGTCTTCATGGTCACCGGGCGGTTTATTGATAGAGAATATATCTGCTGATCACATCCGACACAGGTACATCAGTGTTTAGGTGGTTTTTAAACATTATAATTCAATCCTCTCTGAATTACTTTGAGGGTCCATCTATGTTGAGCTGAACCACAAGAGGACTTAATGTACTGTGACATTAAATGTGGCTGAAAATTGGTTAAACTGGAAATTATAGTATTTAAAGGGGAAATCTGAAACAATATAAACCGTGATCAATAAAAACTGTGTGTTGCTGCTGAGTGATCGACCACGTGGCCCTGATCACACTTAACAACACGCCGGCCGTTGCTGCATGACGCGTCCTGTGAAGCAAACCGGACCTTTAAATATATGGTGGAGTCTGCAGCCAAAACAATGGTGGTGTAACTGCCTCCATACACTCTGCATCTGTTGATCACTACTATTATGTCTCTCATCAATTATTTCCTCATTATGAGCTTTCTTTTGGTCAATGGCAGGTGAGCTGTTGTGAAACAAAATATATGTTTGCCCTCAGCATCCTAAATCTTTGTTTATCATGCCTGCGTTTTCTAGTTCGCAGCCATCTATTGCGGCATTTTGCTGCTGTATGCCGCACAATAACAAAATGGGAACCCTCCCGTAGAAAAACCAGCTCCATCCCCCCTTTCCTTCCTAGAGGCCTAAATCTCTGCAGGGAACCTTTAAGTTAAGCTTGAACAAACAGGAAATTCATCTGTAGGGGATGTGCGAGCTGCAGTGCATTTAACTTGACCTCAATCCCATCTGAATATATCTGGATACAAGATATTGTGTCTATATTTCAGACATCCTGGTGGGAGCAAGCTTTACAGTGAGTGTCAAAATAAAACTTTACATTTCTAATAGTGTAAAGGAATTGATCTGTTGATTGAATCAACTCACCGCCTGCATACATGGCAGCTAGCATGACAGAGGAAATCAGAGCTATTTCACTGTAGCTGGCCCCCAAGTCGTCTTGGATCTCCTTGAAGAAAATGGAGAGGACTTTGGGCGTGGAGTAAGCAAATCCTATGGAGATGTGGGCCCCGACCACCACCATCCAGCCCCAACCACCATCCAGGGCTGTGCTGCCCATCTCGTCTGCTGGAGCAGGGGACATGTTCCTGTTGGAAGAGCGGGAAAACATACATACATTACATGGTTTCATCAACACAACTCAACACATGCTGTAACCTGAAACCTGACATGATTATGCACATATTAAAAAAAACACAGACAGCCACGTTTTTCAGCAGTGGTTTGCAAATTTCAAAATAAAAGCATGGCTGTATTGCTCAAACGTTAAAGAGCTTAAATGAAAGAGATTAAAGTATTTGAATGCACAAGTGAACACCAGATGGCAACTAAATGAAAGTTTGTACTGTTTCCTACAGGAGAAGGCTGTAAGTGACCGAGCAATAGTTTTCTAATGACCAGAAACCCAAGCTGTTGTGCTGTGGAGCCACTGAGTGTGAATTTACCTCGAATAACAGAAGTTAACTTCAGTTTGGCCTCTTACACTGGAAACACAGACACATCACGTGACCGTGTGGTTAATTAATGAGGCTCACAACGTCGAGAAAAGCGCAACATCTGTCTCATAGAAGCAGAAGAAACAGCTGAAGCTCCGGTTCTGTCTGCTGGACAGTGACCAGCATCTGGCAAGTAGGAAACTCCATTCACAAGTAAAAGCCCGACAAATCATTTCACTTTTTTTTTTTTTTTTAAACCAAAACTAGTCTAGAAGTGTTAGAATAAAGACTATCAGGGGTGTTATAATAAGAAAAGAAAGGTTTTGAATGAAAGAAAGGAGGGTTTTTTTTGTCTTTGCTCGGACGGGAGGAGCTTCACACGTGGACCTGCAGCAGACATCAGACACAAAGAACCCGCAGAGTTCAAGCCTCGTTTTAAAGCCTCTCACACAGTGACACACACTTTAGAGAGTGTGGGGGAGCCTTACCTTCCACAGCCCGTCTGTCTCACCAACTTATCAACCGGTTTGAGTCTGCTGCTTTATTTGACGTCTGGTCACGTGTTCACTCCAGTGGCCTGGGGGAGGGAGGGAGGGAGGGAGAGAGGGGAGAGAAGAGGGGGGGGGGTTTCCCTCAGTTTTGAGGATGACTGCTGAGAAAGAGCATGTTCAGCCTGCAGATCAGACCACAACTTGTTGTAGCAGTCAGTGTGCAGGTGCAACCCCCCCCATATGCAAACACGAACACGTTTCTCCTTTAATTGTTTTATTTTCAAATTATGTGCAATGTGAATTTCACAGTTGAGCTCAACCACCACTATAACCCCAAAACCCCCAAACAGACAAACCAAAAGAAAAGTGAGGAGAATGCATGAACGACACAATGGAGTAGCACCCCTAAGCGATGCATGTAGAGGACCAGAGTGATGTCTGAAGTCTTGAACACAAGACAGCAGGTTTGTCTTTTTTTTTTTTTCTTTTCTCTAGCTTGTTGTATGACATGACTGGTGTTTGAGACGTGACGTAACCATGTAGTTACTTGATCTGTAATGCTTAGTTTCGGTGAGATGTCACAAAGAAATACTACTGTACAAACGGAGGGAAAGAAAATCAAAATGCATCACTCGTGCGGGTAACCATTTTTTCTCAACAGAGCAGGATTACTCTACCATAACTAAAATAGGTAATTACATAAAGAAAAGAAAAAGAAAAAGAAAAAAAAAACAGCCACTGGACACAACGAAAAGAAAATCACATCTATTTTTTTTTCAAGTTATAAAAGAAACTGAAGATAAGTTTAAAAAACTGTGCAAGTACAGCAAACCTATAGTACAGTATATTACACATAACAAAAACATTTAAATACAGTACTGTGTATCAGTAGAAATCCTGAGAGTTCTCCGTTCCTGGTTCTCAAATGGCCGTCTGTAGACACGTGGATGAAGCTCGAGCCTTCTCTCACACTCGATGAGGGCTGTTTTGAGGGCATTGTTCAAGCTGGGTCAATTAAAAATCAGCTCAAAGTCAGTCGACAGTGGATCTTCTCTTGGAGAAGTTATATTATATCCTCAAGTCCTTACTGAATGCGACTCTTCTGGTATTCATTTCCATGTAAATCTCTTTGATGATTGCGGCGTGGTTACTAAAACTTCTTTTTTGTTTTTGTCGTAATAGAGGGGCACTCTTCGTGAAGATGCGATACATGGGAAATGTGTAGTGCAAAGATGACACAGGAATCTGCATGAGGAAACTGACGGCACTGAAAATGTCACACTTTCACAGGGAACGCCACTCAGTGGTGGTATTAATTCTTCTATACAAGATTGTCAAAATAAAAAAAGAACAAAACAAACAAACAAAAAAAAAAAAAGCAGCACCAACAATTTGTGTCCTCCGTGTGATGGCGTGTGGAGACGGATTCATGGCTGTCAGATGAATTAGCGCACACAGCCCAGGCCACCCCCGTGTGTTCATACAGTCTTGCGTGTTCAGGAGGGTGCTTCGTAAAGTTTGCAGTGAAGGACTGCCAAAGTGGAGAGTGATTCGGTACGACGCTGAGTAAGACTTGTCAGATATTCTTCATCTGGAGGAACAGTTTTTGATTCTGATGCCCCTTTTTCGAGCCACAGGCACGTTGGCGTCCCAAATGATCTGCACTAGATTACGCATCACTTCAGGCCAGCACCCATGCAAACAGCCACACAATCATCATTGGAACTACTGTGATTTTCACTAGCAGAGACAAGCACACAGAACAATTAATGCACTTTTACTAAGGTAATATAACGAAATATAGCCTAATCACAGTTCCATGACTTATTGCTACCACAAGGTTATTCTTAATGTCCAGATCAACTATAACAAGACCTCAAATGCTTTTTTTTTTTTGGCATTTAAGAGGAAGGCTTTTTCAACCTTTTTTCAAATAATTATAATCCAAATGTCGAAAAACAACCTCAACAGAGCTCAGCGCTGAACTGAGCTTTTCACACAGTTGCTTAATCAACACAATAGCCTGAAATGTCCCTTTTCTCCTAATCAAATATCTCTGAAGTTTCTGAGGTAAGCCTGTTAGTTGGTCTGAACTTTCCACTTAGTGTTGCCACAAATTTGACTCCGTCCGTAGTTCTCCAATGTGGAGAGCGAGTACTCGAACATTTCACTTAAGTTGTCTTCGCGTGTGACACAAAATGGATGCCAACTCAAAGAGTGGGAGGTACGAGCCCCCATGCAACTGGAATCTCAAACAAAACTTAAAAATAGCTCGGAAGCCACACATAGTGTATTGTTTGACACACTGACGCATGTGGAGGAGGAGGGGGCCATAAAAATATCATACAAGCTTCACAAACACTAAGGTAATGTAAATCACGAGCACACTTCAAATTAAAACTTGTCTATAAAATAAGCTGAAGAGACTTGAGCACTGAATATAAAAAAAAAAAACCTCAGAGCCAACAACCTACTAATGAGCTAAGGTACTCATCTTACCCGTATGAATATATAGTTTATATAGTTATTTATATATCTATATAAGTATATATATATAGATTTTCACTTTATGTTGACACGTAGCATCCATATCTCCAGAGGGCACTTTTATCTTGCCAATACCCTTATTTGCATGCTTATCATTTGTAAAAATCCTTACCTATATAAGAATCTAAAATAAAAATAGAACAACATGGCTCAACAACAAGCAAAAAATAGGATAATTGCACTTATGATTCATTGTACGGTTTTGTTAAACAAGCATCCGTGTGGGTAGCTGGTGCCGTCTGGAAAGAAAAAAATACTGCAATCTTTTAAAAGCACCCCCATTTTGATCATGTTAAACCAAAGTTTGAACGACTTAAGACTTAACCAAAAATGGTCCTTGTGGTGCAAACCCAAGGTAACACCAGGCACAAGGCAGGCAGGACAACACCACTCTGTCTGCCTCATAGATTGGGTTCACAAATCCAGCTACCTCAGAGCACTTTCTGTAGACATTGTGGGTAAAGTTTGGCCACCACACATTCAAAATGGCGACCCAAATCCCAGAGACGGTCAGGTGTCTCGTAGACTTTGGTCCATACGTCTGCCTCGTCATCGTACTGGTAAAGGGAGTTCTTGCGGCTGGTACGAAACACGTGCTCCTCCACCATGACCTGCGTGGCTCGTACAAACAGGTGGAGCTTGCCTTGCAGCAGCATGGCCTTTATATACGGGCTCGTGGCTTGGTCGAAGGGCAGATCTCTCTTGCGGCTCCACGTGTTCTTCTCAATGTCATAGACCTCCACGGTGAAGGTGCGCTGGTGGTTCCTGCAGATGCCAGCGATGTAGTAGATGCAGTTCTTGTACAAGGCAGCCAGACCCTGACTCCGAGGGATGCTCATCGGGGCAAGATGACTCCAATAGTCTTTACGGGGATCAAAGCAGAAGAAATATTCACCTGCAGAAGAGAAATCAGAAGTCAGAGCTCTTGTCAAATGCTTTAACATGCCGTCTCATATTTGTCTGTCATATAAATGTGATTGCTTTTACAATTAATTTTGAATTAATCAGCAATGTGTTATTGTCAGAGTCAGCATAACTCCAGCTGCAGTTTCACTGGAGCAGCGTAAACTCACCTTGGAGGACATAGATGCGGTCCCTGTACTCCACAGCACTGTGAAACTCCATGGCCACTGGCATTGGACTGACAGCTGTCCAACAGTTGTCTCTGGTATCATAGCACTCTACTGACTTTAATGCATTCCTCCCATCACCTTCGTATACTCGGCCTCCCAGTGCATAGAGCTTCCCACAGCAGTGCACAAGCCTGCAGCCTATCCTCGCTCTCAGCAGAGGTGCCCGTGGGAGCCAGCGGTTGCCTGCGTGTTCGTACTGCCAGAAGTCGCTCTCTGCCCGATGGTCTATGGACACCTCGCTGTTGCTCGGTCTGTAACCTCCAGCAATGTAGATATCGTTCTCTGAGGACACCAGGATACCGACCTCCCGGAGATCGTTGGGTGGTTTGCAGAGCTTAAACACCCTTCCTGTGGCTGTGTCGAGGCAAGGCACCGTCTGCTTCTTCCCTGAGTGTTTGTGAGCGGCGTCAAAGCAGATGACCATCTCAGAAGCAGTCATACCCAGGCGCTGTGGGCAACCATTGGTGCCAGTGAGGCGGGCTTTGGCCTCAGCAGGGTCCTTAGACAGGGACAGGGCACAAGCAAAGGGGGCAGGTATCCGACTGAGGAAGGCCTCATCCAGCAAGGGCAGACGGATGCATTGGGAAAAAACCTCATCTAGGTGGGCCTCACGGCCAGGCAGATCATGCTCCAGCCAGCGGACAATGCTCTCATAGACATGCTCTTCCTTCTCCACGTTGAGGTCATCATTGTTCAAAATGCTAACAAGCTGTTCCTTGGTCATTTGGAGGAACTCTTGCTCCCATGACACACACAAAAACTACAACAAAAGCAAAATGTTTCCATTTTTAGCAGCCACACACTGGTTATAAGGACAGCACTTTTACAAGACCAGAATAAAGCAATGTGGGGGGGGGGGGGGGAATAGAATAACAGAATCAACCTTAAATCACAAAGTAACTGTTCAGAAACCAATCCTGTGCTCATGTTGAACTGACCTTCTTGCGAATGTAGTCTTGGGAACGTTCCCTCAGCTCCTGGTGCCCATAGGCATCAGCAAACATGTAGACACCAATACAGTTCTGGGGGTCAAGTCTGCTGATCATGAACTGGGCACACTGATCCTGCAGGGCAGGAATCTGGAAAATGCTGGCTGCAGTGAACAGGGCCTGGACATTGGACTCGGAGAGTGTAACCCTGGATGTGTAGGCATAGTCGAGGACGAGGTGCATGGATTCAGATTCCACTCCGACAATTCTGACCTCACGCTGGCTGCTCTCTGTAAGGCCACTGGTGAACATGGACCTGGTGGTGGTATTGGTGGAAAAACACAAATGCTATGACTACATCAACCAATTCTCATGGAGCAACTGTACTATGATTCAAACATGCAAAAACCTAACAAGGAATTATCATCTGAATATTATAACACAAATTAACTAGTAGCCAATCTGACCCCAGAACCAAGTTATGTTTTTCAGCTATTAAATCGTGAAAATGAAAACATTTGAGCGCATCCAGTGTTTCATACCTAAAATATGGGCTGATTGCTGCAAGGACATTTCGGTGACACGAGAAAGTCTTGCCGTGGTCCACTTCTACGACGATGTCTGTGAGTTGTGCTTCATCATACAAGGCTTTGAGCTGCTGAAGGATGTTACAGGCATGAACAGCATCTACCCCGTTGTAGTTGGCGCTTGGAGGTGTCCCATTTTGTACTTGTAACAGCTTCCCTACCTCTGAACAACACAGTACAAAGAGAGAGAAGAGCATTAGATCAGTCAAGCCATATTAAGGAACAGTGTGGACACCATACAGAAGACTGGACGACTTTATCAGACTCCTATTAAAGAGAAAGCAGTGATTTGGTGGAGGGTTATTTAATTCTATCTGCTGGCATTTTGAGGCTCGTGCTCCAATCACCTTTATATAGCTGTGCAGACTAACATAGATTGATGACGATGAACTGTACTGTCATTCATTTTACAAAACACTGGAAGAGACAGATGGCAGAATTAGGGATGACACAAAAGTGAGTACCTGAAATGCTGACAACATTGATTATTTAACTACACCAAAATAAACCAGAATCTGTCATGTGTGTTTGTGTCAATAAGGTTTACAGTAAATCAATACTGCAAAGGTTACTGAGATCATTTGTGTTTAAGTAGTAAAGATACAGTTTATATTTTAGTCTCCAAATGTATTTCACAAAATCAATGCTCATTCCAGTATTACATTTACAGTGTTTGTGCATTCGACCCACTTATAATAACGACTGAAGCAGGGACAAAAACCTCTCTTCTACTTTATTTGGGGTTTTTTTTTTTTTTCCACAACATCTGCTTGTTTTTAAACTTTGGTCAAAAGTTGTTGAGGTTCTCACAGACCAAGTCATGCCACACGGATAGCACATGGGCCCCCACACTAAACCTAAACAGTGGTGTTCACCTACAGCAGAGTCTGCAAAGTACCCATGTTTCTTCTCACACGTGTTATGGCAAGTTACACAAGTGGCACCCCAGCCTCGTGCCTTGTGGGTCTCATATTCTCAGCTGCCGAGGGACAAAAACTTTTCCAACAAACACCTCGTGTTGTGCAAGGCTAACTCCTTGACAGGACAAAGGCTCGCGATGAGTGAATAGAAAACTACTGTCTCACCAGGTGGTAGCTAGCTGCTGGCTAACACCTCACATCAGTTGCCCGCTGACTGCAGTAACTGTGTGGCTGTCTAAATGGACCGAAACCCCAACTTGGACAACACATTGCCCGTTTTGAAGATGCGAGCGTTTGGTTATCGTGAAAAACAGCAACGCCCGCCGTCACGTTAGCTAGTTGACACACAAGCTTAACTTTTAGCAGACAGCTAGGCACCAAGCTAATGTTAGCAAGCTTTCTTTGACACAACATTGCGAGATATAAAGGGCGATAAAAACTCAAACGCTCCCAGTATTAACGTCCACATGTTAGAGAAACACATCAGTACTAAGCGAAATGTTTAATATCTAACCACACATAGCAGCAACAACAACTACCACTTGTGTAATCTTTGTCTCTTGTCATAAACAAGTGTTTACACAATCAGCTGTAGGTAGCGAGCTAACCGGCCGAAACTTAGCCAGACAGCTAACGTTAGCCGCATAGCGAAGCTAACGATACCCAACACTTTTCAGGAGTCGTTTTAGAGCCTGACCTCTTTCAACGAGAGAGCAACATGTCATGACTTTTTCCATTAGTGTATAAGACTACACTCCGCGAACATATAAAGGCACAAATTGTAACTTTAAAAGGCGTTATTTAAGTCTGATTACTACACAAAACAATGAAGATTTTTGCTAACCTCCACTGGCAGCCATTCTCTCCGGTCTATCTCGGGGCAGACCGAGAAACGTCACAGCGGAGCCCCGGAAACAAGGAACAGCCAATCAGAGGAGGCGCACGGATCCGTCAGCCAATCACATTCCTCTCGTCTGAAATAGGGAAAAAAAGTTGATGGCCGTGTGGGCAAATTATTCACAGTAACGGAATTACAGACACACTCAATAAAAATCGACCCGAAAAGTCAAAGCAGCTCCATCCAAACAGGTGGATGCAGAAAGAGGAGAGCACTCCGAGTGGAGCAGTGACCCGAGCTGTGTGGTAGCATGTCGGTGCAGCAGGGGTAGACATTACTCTCAGGGAGGAGTCCATTTTCTTTGCATGTGTCCCTGTGCACTCCCTCTGCACTTATACAATATATATGTAGACATGTAGGCCAGATGGTGAATAAAACTGGGAACCTGAGATTGAGTTTGGCAAAATAAAATCAATCGCAGGCTTCATTATAAAGTGATTAGGTGCCTTTGCTAGAAGTCTTGCTGTAAGCCTTTGGGACTCACTCCACTCGTATGAAAAGTGTAAAATCAAGGTTAAAACACTCGTGTGAGAGTGTATTTAAAAATAGGAGACACTGTGAAATAATTAAACACAAAGAACCGCCTTGATGATTACAATCCCGTTAGTCTCACTGTGATTTCACTTAAGTACAGCTTGTAAAACTTCAATAACTGTTTTGCATCGTGTTTAATGTACCAAATATGTCTCAATATTCTATTACAGAGAGAGTTTCATATCATTACTCCTATCAAAGTCTTAATTATGAGTATACGATCGAACGTACTGAAGACCAGGAAGTCTGCCTTTCCACCAAAGGCACAAACCGAAGCTGATTTGTGATTAATGTCCGTGATCTTGATTGTACAGCGTCTGTATGCGTAAAAAAACAAATATGTCAGATGTTCTCCTCAATTCTGAGTAGTTGGCTATGTTGGTTAAAGTTTGAAGCCACACGTGGTAAATGCTTCTGGTCCACTGAAACCTTGATAGATCAATTTTGTGCAATTTCAGTGTGAGGAAAAACAACAGTCTTAACTCAAACAGCAACAACAGGCAACAACATGATACTATAAATCAGCGTGTAGTCAGAGGAGGGGAAAATACTGTAAATAGCAACAGATGCACCCATATTTTGGGAAACTTATGAATTATATCTTGGCATGGTTTTAAAAAAAAGTTAAATTTGTATCCACGTTGTTTGACCCCGGCCAAAATATCTGTATTAGTGGAGCAAACCTGGAAGAATTTCATTAGAATTTGAATGAGACTTAACCACAATGGGGAGAAAACATTATAACATTATAATATACTCTTATTTTACTTATATTTGTGCATTCTGACATTAATTGAGCTGGAGCTGAACTACAGAATAAATAACTTCCAGGCAGCTGAACAACAACTGAACAATTCTCAGGATTGTGAATAATACAACAGCTCTGATGTAAACCACAGAGAAGCACACAGCGCAGGCATACACGGAAAAGATGTTGGGATAACTCAACATGATATTTAGCTGAAGTCGATTAAATAGTCACTGTTATTAACCCTTTAACCTTCTGCTCAACCATATGGTAGAGCACATTTTGACTCACTATATCTTATTGAAAACATGTTTTACTTACGACATCTCAACCGTCTGGTAGAGGCCAATATTTCAAAAAATGTGGGGTCTGTTCATAAAAAAACATTGATTTTTGTGATTAGTGCCCCAAAGAAGTAAAATATATAAAGAATACACTTTTTCATTGCTTTTTTTCTTGGTGAGGACGTTAAAGGGTTAAAATCAAATCAGTGTGTAAGAGGTTAAACATAACCAATATGAATGTTAAGGTGATATATTTTTAATATTTACTTACAATCAGACACACAGAATTAAACCTCAGTATCCTCAGTATGAACTGTCACTTTCCTTGTCTGTGTCTTTCCCTGCCTTCACTGTGTGTGTGTTCTCATGGCCATGGCTGATCAACGAGCCACACCTGCTGCTCATCCTCATCCTCATCCTCATCCTCATCATCTACTCTGCCATATAACCGGACCTGTGTCTTCACTCCGCTGCCAGATTGTTCCGTCAACTCGGCGAAGACAACAGTGCCACTCAGTGCTCTTTATGATATCTCTTGTGACTTTCTGTGAAACTTTGATGCCTGAACATTTTGTCTCTTCCTTGCCTCGTTGATCAGCCCTCCATCTCCATCTCCATCTCCATCTCCATCTCCATGTCCATCTCCATCTCCATCTCCATCTCCATGTCCACCCTCCCATGTGTTGTCTCCCAGCTTGTCTACCAGTCCACCCGCCTGCCTCTGACTCGTCTCCTCGTCTTCCACTTTTTGTTCATTTAATAAATCCTTTACTTTTTACCACAACCACCTGCTCAGTCCTGCCTTTTGTGATGTAGTTCCACACATCATTAAATTGCTGTGTTTCATTTTTATCTTTAGAAATCTGTAATATTTCATATGTTGGTGGTTTCTCACCCAGTAACAGGAAATGAATTACAGTACTGAACAGGAGAAAAGCTACAGGACGTGTTGGAAACATGTTGCTGTGCTCACTGGCCGACTTCTAGCTCTGTTGAGTTATGTGCGTTTGTGCAGGCTGAGATTATACCAATTTGATAGAATTGTTTTTGCAATCTTTCAGTCAGGTAATAACTCTGTATGTGCTTGTTAAAAGCCAGGCTGTCTTGATTTCGCCTGTGTGCTGTGAGTTCAGGCTGTGGAGCCCTTGTGAGTTGAGAGGTTTTTGATTAATCTGGCATGAAACAACAGAAATATGTTTTCCCTTATTCACTGTAATGGATTTTACGGTGTCACCGCCATAATTTACCGCTACCGTATATTATTGTAAAGGTTTATTACACTATTGTACAGTAGAATGAGGTTTACAGTGTGATACTACAGTGTTACTATTGTAGTCTACATGAAGAGTTTCTAACTGTGTGCTTTGGGTTTTCTTCATAATCACATTTAGACAAACTACTGTAAAATGCAGACGTGTGCTGTAAATAACAGCGTCTCAATAATATTTGTGGTTCAGCTTAAAAATCGTCAGCCAATCGTGCATAACCCAGAAAACAGCTGGCACATAAGAGGATGAGATGACTGACAGAAGATTTATTAAAAGGCAGCACTGTATAAGAAGTTACCAGATCTATTATTATAACTTAAAATCTGTCCAATAAAGCAGACGCATACCTTTTCTCAGGGGGCGGATATAAACTTAAGACAGCTGAAAACATTTTGCTAAATGAAAAAAAGCACCATTAATCAAGTGTTGAATAACACAGACTGATGATGCCAAATGTCATCTGCGGTAATTAAGGGTTAGTAATCAGTTGCCCGGGCTCACAGCTCGCTGAGTGAGTGAGAGAGAGAGAGAGAGAGATTAGATCGGAGGGCAGAGATAAATGTTTGAAACAGGAAGGAGCACCTAGTTAGCCTTAACAAGCCCAAGATCAAAGAAAGCATAAACTCACAGAGAAATCTGGGCGTTCTTCATGATACCTTTGTGACAATAAATCTCCTCTCAAGAGCACCACACTTGAAAGCCACACTAGCCAAACAGGTATGAGGGAGGGTGTGCCTCACATACAGTCACCAGTATTTCTACAAGAACGAATGTTAGCATCGTCGTGTGTTCATAGCAAAAAATCACAAATATGACGAGGTAAATTCACCGTCATGAGGTTATATAAATCAATCTAAAGCAGAAGTCACACGAAAAGCAAAGGAGAACAACATCTGCTCCACTACAGCAGCAAAACGCTCTGTTAGGCACAACTTATCTTACTGAATCTGCTAAATATCAGCAAACACACCAAAAATGTTGAAAATATTAAGACTTCTCAAACACGCTTGTGTGAAAACGCTCCCTGTGCTTGAATTAAAGCAATTTAATGCAGGCAAAAATTAAACATTAGCCACAAACTGGGTAAGCAGATGTCTTATCTCATTTCATTTTGCACATGGTAGCTGTTTAATGGCACGTCAAAGCAGAATCACACTTAGGATATTTTTTCTTTCTACTGAAAAATCGATTAAACGAGTCTCTTTTTTTAACCTTCTAACGGCTTATGTGATGCTTTGTGGCCTTGCTCGGGGATTGCTGTGAGCACAGTGTGTTTGTGTGGCAGAGTTGGCAAAGGCACATCATCCTCACCACGGTTCAGAGATCAATATCCACTACAGGTCAATGAATTACATTTCTCATATTAACCAGTGGTGCTGTGTTCCAAGGGCAGATTTAGAAGAGAAGGTTTTTTTTTTTTTTCTTCTATTTTTTACCACATTTTCAGAAGAGCTTAGCCTTTTTTATTCATTTACTTGACTCGTGTATCAAAATGAATGTGGTACATGTCTGATTAAACAGCTTTTCATGGCATACCGCATGGCGATAAAACTAGAAATATAAATGGGATTTAAATTCAACAGACTTGTTATGTCCTCTGCCTATTTTTATGTTTTTGTACAATTTAAAAAGCATCTCTCGTCACACCTCTTGCTTATCGTTTTGCAGGATGTGAATTTTTGCTCACACAGGAGCGTGCTGGCTTGCAAGCAAAGTTTACTGTATATCATGTTAAAGGTCCCATATTTCACAAAATGCTCTTTTTAATGTCTCTTTTCAACATAAAGATGTGTTTTAAATATGTGTATCTGTTTTTACTGCTCCCATCTTTCAGAAAATGTGTGTGAAAACGCTCCGTTTAGTTTTGGCTCCCTTTATGATGTCATGAGTGAATCTGTAGATCACATGACCTTCAGCAGGCCGACCATCCCCGCCCACTTGTTTTTTCCTCTCTAACACCTGCTTCCTGCAGACTGGCCTGTTTCTTCTTAAATGGAGCGTTCAGACAGATGAACCGTCACGTCTGGTGTGACATTTCTATGCCAGAATATCTAATAATCTGTGCTCAACAAAAAAACCTTAATATTACTCGCTTAAGTAGATTTTGGTTTTTACAGAAACAAATAAGCAAGTGTAATTAAATGTCTCCATCTGAAGGGAAAATGTAGGATTAAATATTAATAGTTGCTAGGGGAAACATGCATTTTTCATCTAATAATTAAGTCAAACTTGAATGTTTCATTTAAAAGCTCTGTTATTATGTTGATTGCATATTTCAGGCCTTTCACACAAGCTGTCTACGGTAATGAGGGAATGTCCTTCGTGGCCTTATTTATCACAGTTTGGGGTCTCCATCAGATTCGAGTCGGGGGTTTTGACTCACAACATGTCACAGCACCTGCAACCTCATGCTGTCAAGAGAAATAGACTAATTGTTGTTTATGAAACACTGTGATTGCCATGTGATTCCCCTGTATCAACATGCCGTCATTTAATATCTATTGCTGTTCATCTGGGCTTCGTTTACTGATAGATTTGTAAGAATAATTGCACAATGCTGTCTGATGTTATTGTTTAGCATCATAAATTATGTATCATTAGATATCCAAAGCGTTAACCTGCTGCTGATGTTTCCACATCTATATATACATATACTGTATATATATATATATATATATATATATATATATACACTACTCACAAAAAGTTAGGGATATTCGACTTTCAGGTGAAATATATGGAAAATGTAAAAAGTGAATGCTACAGTGATATTATATCATGAAAGTAGGGCATTTAAGTAGAAGCATGCGCTGGTAATTTCTTCATTTTAAACAATTTATTGAAAGAAAATCTACCAACAGTGGTAGGTATACCACAACAAAACATTTTCAGTGTCTCAATAAATTGGGACGTGGCCAAAGGACGTCCACTCCTCTCCTTTCTGTGACTCTTCCAGTCTCTGTATCACTGTTCCAACCTCCTGATGACACTCTGTGACCCTCTAAGCTCAGTGAACACCTCCGTCTGAGGACTTCCTGTTTGAAGCCTCCAGTGTTGAGGTGCTGCTGATCAACTGTTAGGTGTCGTCTTGGTCTCATGATGTCAGAATGTGAACAGCAGGATGAGGAGGACTGTTTAAATACCAATTCTAACTGAAGCAGGAAATGTATTGGTGGATTCATGGATCAAACCTGTTGTGAATGTTGCTGTTAAGCTTCTTGTTAGAGAACAGCAGCTGGTGCAGAAAGTACTGAGACACTGAACAGTTGGACATGTGCATTCAAAGGTTTAGAGAAGGTCACATTAAGTTCACCTGGAAAGGCATTTTAGGTTCATCCTGAAATTTCACCTGAAAGCTGAATATCCCTAACTTTTTGTGAGTAGTGTATATATATATATATATATATATATATATATATATATATATATATATATATATACATATATCGAGCTCTAGTGTTTATACTTCAGCAAACACTTAAATTCACATCATCTTTCACTTTATACACATTAGAATTGGCACTTTTATTCTTTCCTTCACTTCAACTGTATTTCTGGCACAATTCATAATTTACACTTTACCAGTTTTTACTATTTTCAGTGCCTTTGCTTCAGCTGAGCACTTCCATTGTAACAGCCACTTCAGCTTCCTTCAGTTACTGTATTTTAACTCTCACTTCAGCCTCCTTCAGAATTTCAGCTACTTTAAACATTTCATCTGCTCATTTTCAGCAGCGAGCACATTTTTCTTCAGAAAACTCATCTCTTGCTCGTTACAAATACACACAGTGGAGTTCAATGACACCTTTTCTACTGTGCTGGCTCTATTCTAATGAGGTTAAAATGCTGACTCGGGTTTGATTTGATGGTGCTCACACACACATTAGACAAACTCTTGGAAAAACGGCCCTTTCATTCTCTTGCTGTACTTTTCAAAATGTAGTCCACCATGTGTAAAACAAAATGGATCATGGATCATTTGCATGCAGATTTAGGTGTTGGAAGCATTCAGGCTTCTGTTTCTAGTCCATTTGTGGTCCCAATGGCACTTGGTCTGAGTGGAGTCTGTGTGGAGAGCAAAAGAGGTGGAACACATCAGCCAAAACACAATCTCATAACCCATCGACTATTGTCTGACAAGGATTTAGCTTCATATTAGCTTTTCTTTTTTAATTCATCAGTATTCATATGCAGATATCTGTTTATAGAGATTAGCAGAAAAGTCAGGCACACAGAAGAGGACGTCTTGGCTCTAGCTCCACCCAAACCACCGAGCATCGGCCCTTGACCCCACAGGCTAAACCATCAGCAGATGATAGCCGATGGATTCACAGATTGATGAAAGGGGCGACACCCGATATGAACTTCAACACTCAAACACCCGTAAGGCAGAAAGTCAGCACTGAATTTTAAATCCACTCTGCTGGACAGAAGTTACGTCACTGTTCACATACTTACTGTAGGAACTAGTTATGGTTCAGTAAAATACTGCTAGCAGGACCAAAGTAACCGAGATGTTAACAACCGTCCATCAGGATCTTATGATGTAGATTAAGTTTTTGTTTAAGTGTTATTAATATTTTCTTTGAGGGTGTTTCATATAATTATTTTGACAAAAGATGTATAAGCATGTCCTACATTCCTACCTGGATTGTGTTTCTGTTTGCTGTATGCAGAGGGAGGCTGTTGTAAAGGTATCGCTTTTACTGGAGAGCCTCCATCAGTGCTGTGCAGGCTGGAAATGCACTTTAACACTGCATAACACTGTAGAATGACAGAAGGAGAGACAAATAAAAGTACAACTGCAATCTAAGCAATCGATTTCACTTTTTTTTTTTCCAATTTCTTCCCATTCAGCCACAGTGCGGCCTGTGAAATTGGGCCTAGCTACTGTTGAATGAGAGAAAAAGGCTTCCTGGGGTTGCTGTTATTTGATGATAGCTCTGGATTCTGTTTACCCCTCCACAGATGTCCCTTCTTGGTACATTGAAACTGATCACCTGATATCTGCACTTTCTACTTTATCCCCATCTCACTCAGAATTTTCTGGTCACAGCACTATGAACGAGAAATGTATTATTATAGTTTGCATTCACAATATGAAACCGCTTCTGCCGGAATAAAACGTAAGAATGGCTGCATCCAATGACATTAGGGGAGGCGTCTCCGCTGAATATATAGGAATAGATGGGGGATCATCTTTTGCCAAGCCTCAAGTCTAGAAACATAACTCCTGTTTGGTGTTTTTATTCCAAGTATATCTGCCATTATTAGGCCTAAAGAGAGTTAACATATATGTTAATCTTTTAATGTTGTGAATATGTGATATGTCTAAATAATGAATCGTACTGAGGAGTGTTATGTACAGACACACAAAAGCTGGTTTACATTTGTAATAAGTGTTCTCATTTCCTCTATAAAGGCCCTCTTAAGTTGTGAGCTTGTCTCTTGTAATCTCTTGGGAAGATGAGAGAAAGACGGTGTGGGGGGGTTAAATGGTGGCGTCCCAGGTCGGCAATGATTGAATTGCAGAACAGAAGACGATGAGGAGATGAGATGGGATGCATGAGGAAGAGGAGGCAGGGGGTGTAATTGTAGTTTAAATGTGTGTTTTTGTCAGAGATGGAGGTAATGGGTTATTATATGCCCCCGGGGGCCCGTGGAAGAATGCCTGCAGATGTTGTGAAGAGCCACGGGCTCCCCCACGCCGCCACTCAGGAGGAGACAAATAGGAGCGCTCTGGGAGGCTGCTGTAAATATAGACGTGGAAGTCCTTCTCCATGTTTAAAAAGTCCCCTTTCTCGCTCTCTTCCTCTGACTTTCTCTTCCACTAACCCCACCTGAGGAGCTGATGAGCAGATGGTCTGAGGCTCTCTGAAAGTGCCTTAATTTCCAAACCCAGCAGCTAAAACCGCTGACAAAGCTGTTTGCTAATGGTTGTTGTTTAGCGGCATAACTCCAGGTTTTCTGCTTTTCTTCACTCTTGCTTATTGTCAATGAAATCGTGAAGTCAGGATTAACTTTAAATAATACTGAGGCGCTATCAAGCCGGGAGAAAGGGAATAAACATATTTCCCAAATGTCACCCATAAAAAAAACCAAGATAACATAATGACTGGTGACTTTAGAGGTGCTGATGTTTTACCCTCAGACGGAGACGGGCTGGTTGCTCCCTTGTTTCCAGTCTTTGTGCATAGCTAAGCTAACTCTTCCTTGAAATAACAAAATATTGTCGAGTTTGCTTCACATATTATTTGCTGCAAGGAGTTGAAAGGTACGAGATAAACTTTCATATTAACTATTTAAGACTCCGACGCAGACGCTGCCAAGAATTCCTCAAGACTGAGTCTCATTTGAGGGGAGATAAGATTGAACAAATGTAGGCCTGCTGGAAGCTGTCTGAGTGTCCAGTCGGTTGGGATCACAGTGGGTGGTCCTGTTGTGGGGCGATAATAACCATTCATGCTTTCAGAGCTAGGAGACGGAAGGCAAACTCTGGGCTCAGCAGAGATGAGCCCAAAAAGGAAATGTCCTCTTTTCTTGCATTGAGACAGTGTTGAAAATGCAACTGTGCTGATAACGCTGGATCAAAGCTCGTGTGTTTTGATCTGACTGCCAAAAACCACAGAGTCTAGAGGGAAGCCGAGGTTCACATTGGCTCTAACTTTGGGGACAGATTCAGTAGGCTGCTGCTGGGTGACCGCACATCGTCTGCCCTTCAAGTTGTAAAAGCAAACAAATAAGGCTGTGCCGCCTCCCACTGTGAGGTCGACTCATTTGTTCCACTTGTCCGGCTGATGGATTTGGTTTTATAAAATTTGGCTTTTTTTAGCCTCCCGCTAATTAGTTAAGGGAGAAAAAAAAATGCACTCCGCACATTTTGTCCAATTTGACTAGCCTCTTTTTTTCTCCTTCTAAATCGTCCTCCTGTGGTCTTCTTCACAGACCTGTGCGTCCACAGCATGGTTGAGCTCTCTCTGTGTCAGGGTGAGTCGGGGGGAGTGGCCGGGGGGCTCAAGACACCCAGCGGGGAGGTCTGGGGCTCTAATAGCAGAATCGGATTAGAGGACTCCCCTGGTGTGCGCTGCCATGCGCCCGTGTGCGAATGCTCTCCCTGTCATCAATATTGAGGCGGTGGCGCAGGGAGATCTATCAGCAAATCCGATTGCACGCAGAGAATTCTGAGGTCCCAGCAGAAAAGGCTGGGATGGGCTTTTTTTCCTCTCTCCCACTTTCCTTTTACATTATTTCAGGCCCCAGGAGAGTATTCTCCATCATGTCAATGTAATGTAGCACACAGAGGCAATCATGCAGCCTCTCTGGCCTCGGGGCTGCCTGCTCGGAGGGGAAAATGCAACTTTAGCACTTAATCATCTCACCCATAGCTGCCGCAACAGTCTATGGGAAGGTTTTCCACACAATATGAAACCAGATCCCTCATGGTGGGCATGCTGTTGCGTATCCCCCATGGTTGGGGGCTTTCACTCCTCCATTTCCCACCCTTCCCATCTGAAGATCCGCGTATACGCTGCCTCAGACCTGTGCTTATATGTCAATTCAGCCCATGCGGAAAAAGACCTCAGTTGGGCGCGATGTTACCTGCCGACACCCGCTGAAACATTTGGATTCATGAATCCCATCTCCGAACTGAGGAGCGCACAGCAATCAGAGTCATTCTAGTGTGATCAATGGCACGCCACTGAGGACGAACCGTGCAAGCCAGAGCAGAGCGATATGGGATTTTATTGATATTAGCTTACATGCATACCAGCCATGACTGTCTCCTGTTTCAAGGCTGCAGAGCTTACATTTGATCGGGAACAGATACAATACGACCCTGATGTGTTTGTCTGAGGAAAGCAAGCGGTAGAAGAAAAAAAAAAGTGGTACATGTGCGCGCGTGAATCGAAATGAGCACGGAGGTGTGTGAATTATTAAGTGATTGGTTGGCTGCACGCATGGCTCCAAGGGAAGACACAGGGAGAGGTCAAACAAGACCGTTCCAAATAGACCTGTCGGAATCCGCCTCAGGGAGGCCTAACTGGTTAGACAAGGGCGATACTTTTTTACTACAAGTGCCCTTGCTTTACTGTGCGTGGACTGGACGAGCCCATGTATTATTCACTGGTCTCACTGGGTGATAAATGGGAGACCTCCATACCACAGGCAGTAGAATATTCACCAGTGCTTATCTCTTTTAATCCCATGACCGCAGGCCAAGTCACTGAATTAGTGAGCGAGGCACAACAGTGCTGCTTAAACTGCGAGGGCAAGGTTGTTTAACCAGGAGATTTATCCAAAAGCTATTTGTTTGATAAATAAGCTCGGTGATGTTAGCTTGCAGTCTTTTTAGGACATATTTAAAAGGAACACACGTAGGATTTACGCTAAAGACAAATAGCGGTTATAACCGTAAACTGTATGTTTTCTGGAAACAGTTTTTGAAACGTCTGCACATTCATTTCTTTCTCCTCCTTCATGTACAGTGAAGCGGATGGTTATATTTTTAAACTTGCTCCATCAAACGAACGTTATATGGAAGCATGTTGATGTTGAATAAATCATGTCAGTTTCTCTCTGTGGTTTACTTTTATTAGATTTCTTTAATTCGGGCCTAGCTAAAAAAAAAAAAAAGCTAAATCCCACACTGTCAAGTAATTAACTGCATGACTTTCTTCAGCCTGTCGTGACACGTGCCTGAAAAACCATCATTTTCTGTGTGTATGTGATTTTTACAGTTTTCTGGGGTTTTTTTTCCTGTCACTGCAGATTATATACACCTGCATGCCTCTATGTTTTAACCAGCGATGGAAGAAATATTCATATTTATTACTTAATGGATAAAACTGGTGATGCTCTATGTTTTTTTCTCATTGTCATCACAAGAAAAGACAAAAGCCACCCAGAGTTGGTCGGCCACTGCTCTATCCCGTCTGCTGCTCTGTGTCCATTTCTTCTTTCTATTGTTGAAAAACACTTCCTGAATTTCCTGAAAAACCTGGGTACTGTAGTCTTTAGCAAACGTTACTGTGGAAGGAGTAAATAGGGTGTTTCTGGGGATCTATTTGCAGCCGCGGATTGATACGCGTTTGGCGCTCTAGTCAGTGTTTATGGCACCAGGACAGAGTCAAGTGGGGTTGATTCAAAATGTGTGTTCATAATGAAGGAGCACATGATAGAGTGCTGCTCCCTGATGGGTTTTTAATAGTTTGAGAACAACAATGCAACAATTGTCATTTACTATAAGATTTATAAGTCTTTGGCTGCATAAACACTTGTTAGCAGGATCAATTTCATGTTGGTTTTGGTCTTTTCATGGTTATATAGAATCTTTATCACATGTAGGTCCTATCTCCAAAGTACAGAATCACTAACCCACATTTTTTTTACCAAACGGTTGAGATGTCGTAAGTAAAACATGTTTTCAATAAGATATAGTGAGTCAAAATGTGCTCTACCATATGGTTTAGCAGAAGGTTAAAGGGTTAAATACATTTAAAGGATTAGAAAGCACAATGTCGGTGTCCTAAACGTAGTGAAGTAGAGTTATAAAGAACTATACGATGGAAATTAAATAAAGTACTTGAAAATTGTGAAAACACAAGTAAAAGAAGGTGCATTCCACCTCCAGGTTTGAACATCCTCTGAGGCACAGGTCTAATCAACAACCCTTCAGTCTAAACACACACGCTGCTTCATTTCGATGTAATTTTTTTTGTTCACTATTTCTTTTGGAGACTAGAACTTGTATTGCAGAGACAATTCCCCATTCTCCTCAGCCCTCTCCCTCATATCACAGCAATTTGGAAGGAGCAGGATCCTACAGTACAACTACACCACCAGCCTTTGTTTTCCCCCCACACAGAAACTGGATGTCTGCCACGGAGCTTTCTAGAATACTAATGAGGATGGTTAGCGAGTCAAAGTTACTGACCTGAGGTGTCGGGATGGAGCGCAGACCAAGGAGTGGAGGGGTTGAGTGCAGCCAGACACCGTCTGCCACAATAAGACTGGAAATGTCAGAGTTTATTACCTCTGGCCTGACTTGCCCTCAGTCGGTCTGGGCTGACAGCAAACTACGCTCGTGCCTCATTTGTCCTATTATGGGGATGTTTTTTAGGGATGTTAAAGGGAGGCATGAAGATTTTGTTAGACAACAATCGCTGCAGCAAGAGTGATGTGTTTTCAATCATGTCTCACCAGCTGGAGACATTTTTAACTTCCTTCAAAGGTAATATGTCCCCTAGAAACTGTAGTTTCTAAGGGACATATTACCTGTCACACTGACACAACTCCACCAGTGTGGATCTGTGTGTGAGAGCACTATAATTAGGTGTTCAACCCCAGAAGAAGCTCTCTACCACATCAGGGATGAATGTTAGTGGAGAGGGAGGATTTGAACAGCCTCTGGAAGCGATGTCTCTCTTTCTCGCCACTTTCTCTCCGTCTTTGCTCGTCTCCCCCCCCCCCCCCTCCTCACCTGCCCTCCTCTGTCTTGTTTTTTTTTGTTTCATTTTGCCGCTGATTATGTTTCTGTCAGCCCGTATCTCCCATTTTCTTTGCCTATCGTCTCTCACTCTCCCAACTTTTCCAACTTCATTTAGATTCCGTTCCACCTCCTTCGCTCTCCTCTCCCTCTCTCCCCGTCTCTCCACAGGTGGTGAGGCCAGAAAGAGAGAGAAAAAAAACAACAGAAAGGAATAAAAGAAAGGGAATGAGCCCCCAATTCTGCTCCTCATGCCTTTCCATGAACATGGTGAGGGCTAGGCTTGTCAGGCAATTAATGTAGCTCCTCTTGGCAATGAGGAGGCTCTCCGTTATAAACAAAGCCTATTCATGAGCCGGGAGATAACCCCCAGTGCCTTCATTTGTATCAGGGGGAGAGTAATTACCCCCCATGCAACTAATCTATCTCTGCAGCCACTGATTCGCCCTCTATGCAGAAATCTGTTTAAAGAGGCCCTCATTTTTGTCATTCTTTCAATGGATCATTATGGATTACGGAGAGAAACTCACTAATTCCATTAGTGCAGTATCACAACCACTTCATGAACCGTATGTGCAGGCATTCAGGCACAGACGTTGCTAAATGCAGCATAAATACTTATGTCACTAAAACATAATCTAACATGGCATAAAAGTGGTTTGTATGAAAGAACAAATGTACAAATATAACCTTCCAAGTTCTAAATTGGGATCTAAACGTACAAAAAACATGTTTTTATTGAAAGAACCCTTAACAGCGTCATGTATCATACACATATAGCTACTCAATAGGTTTTGCAAAATGTTTCTGCATTACGTGTGACTGCTCAAGTATAAGATGAAAACATATTGTATAGTTATAGTTTCTCTAATCTGGAAGTCCCACATCCATAATACATGTTCCCCACCTTCATAACTTCAAGTGGTTCCTTCATTTGTGTTTCCATATAACAGTGGATTTGCCAAACGTGCCTTCTGATGGTGCTCAAATTGAACAATTACTGAGTAAAAATGTTTGCGAGGAAATAGCTAAAACCATCAAGTGTAGCTGAGTGGTTTTCTCTTGAAGAGCAACATTGCCATCTATCACTGAGAGGCAGAAGTGCACAAACTCCACAAAAACTGAGTCGGTGACATCAGATGTTTTACACGTCTGCAAAGATAATCATCACACACATTAAGATTTTTTTTTTTTTTTTGTTGAAAGAATGCTAAAACAGCTTTCTAATGCTGCTTCTGCTCCGACCGCACCTGCAGCGTCCCCCTTTGTTTGAATGCTACAGCGGCCAAAAAGTTTGAAATTCAAATGTGGTCACGGGGAGGACATGTTTAGGTTGTAGTGAAGACCGAGCAGGCTAAAAGTGATAGATAGAGAATCCTGAAGTTGATCCCACACATGATCCCTCCCTATCACTGTGTCCTGACTGACATTCTTCATGCATATGATGCAGCCAGAGGGGCTTCAGGTGGGCGCGCTCCATCACCAGCCTGAGATTTATTCCTCAGGCTTGCTTGCTCAGGTTGTGTATTTGCATGGGATGCGGTGATGCTGCCACATTGTCAAATGATAATCCCGCTTTGCTGCCGCTCCCAAAAGTCCCACCGGTGCCTTCTGTGGATGTAATTTAATTTTTTCTCAGCTAAATTAGCGAGGATAGTAGTTTATTGAGTGGCCTGTCTGTCTGTCTGTGTGTCTCTGTGAGAGATTGCAAGTGAGGGTGATTGAACACGTGGCTGATGTGGCAGTGCGTTTGTTGTGTCGCCGGGATGGTAGCGGTGACACCAGAATATGTGATGCATGACCTTTCTTTTTTTATTAGTATGCATGCAAACATAAATGCCTCCATCCACACACACACACACAGTGAATGCCACAGGAGTGTGTCATTATAATTGAGAGAGATGGCTTCTTTCTTAACCATAATTTCATGCATAATGTCACAGATCTGGATGCTGCGCGGCCGACTGTTCTCCCCTGAATCCTAATTCCACATTCAGATTGGTTTATTTCTGAGACGCCTCAGCAAATCAGGCCCCTAATTAATCGGAATGATGCATCGATTCAAACTTCCTTCTCCCCTTTCCTCCGCAATTTTCAAGGGCTTATGAGGACTGCATGAGGAAATAGAAACACAATCAAAGCAGAGAAACTCACCCCGAAACAGAGCACTGTCTGGGGCCATTTCAGACGTAGCATTTGATTACACCACTGTGTGAAACTCAATATCGCAGACTAGATATCCTGATCAGAGAAGGTAAAACTATTCGGGACAAATACAAACAGGTGTGTGTAAATGTATGTTACATCTCCAAGTTCCAGTGAGCTTCACATTACTCTTTTCTTTAATCAACTTTGACTACCTCTCCTGCTCTCCTTTCCCTCCCTCCATCCTTTTGCGCTTCAGCTCTAACAGCCCTTGACAGCTGGAGATGAAATAGAAATTTTGATATCAAACACCTACACAAAGGAGGGCTGACCTTTGATCAGCGCGCCGTTTGATGTTGTGACATGAAATTTGCATCATGGGAGCCCGGGCAGCGGACGCAACCGCAAAGGGCTAATGCTAGAGCCCCGTCAGGGAGCTGCGAAGGTCAAGGGCCTATTAGGAAGGAACAAGCCCTCTAATCCCACACAAGGGCCCTGCACAGCATTTGATGTTCAATACACAGAAATAGAATAGAAAATTGAGCCCTGAGAACAGAGCAGCGACAGTATTCATTAGATATTAGCCCACGAGTGAACAGGGGAGGAAGGGCATTATGGAATTACTATTAGATGTGACATTGTGTTTAGAGCAAGACATTCATAACCTGGACTGGTCAAACAAGATGATACCACAACAGGGCTCTCGCTGACAGAACAATCTGATCGTTCAGCACCCCGGTTTGTTTAACTATCCGTAAAGCGTCTCATAACCGCTGAGCAGCTCCTCGCCAGAAAGCAAATGGACATCCACTCTCAGGTGTGCGGTGGCGTGGGCCACTTCAGAACATATGGCGCGCTCCATCTGAATGTTGTCTATTGATCTGTGGACAGGTGGATCAGCTGAGCTCTGAAGCTGCTTAATTATTCAAGCTGGCACGTCATTTTTCATGCTTGGTGCCGTTTCAGAAGACCAGAAATAAACCTGTCACTCCCACTGTCCATCTTTCATGCGGCCATCGGCTTTCAGCCTCATTACCTGCACAGCACAGGTGAGGGGGGAGGAAAGGAAAGGAAAGGAAAGGAAAGGAAAGGAAAGGAAAGGAAAGGAAAGGAGAGGAGAGAGGCGAACACACATTTACATATAGATACTTTCCATCTCTCTCTCTCTCTCTCTCTGTCGCTCACTCGCTCTCTTTCACGCACACTATTTAACAGGTTTGAAGCACTATGTCAGGCAATCATTTGATCTCATTTCAGGGAATATCATCATCTTTCTTCTGTCCTGTAATCAATATTTCAGTTACATTTTTGGTCCCACTTTCAAAGTGCAGTCATAATACATTGCAAAGGGTTTTGTAATACAGTGAAAGCAGCGGTGTGCTTTATGATACTTGCTCTTATCGGCTTTGATAAATTGTATGTACATTCTTGAAGGGTGTGTCATTTCTGCGTTACATGTTCTCCCAGGCGTTCCTGTAAAATGGTATGTATGGTAATTTATGTATGTTTGTGTGATGATAAACCCACCCGAGATATCACAGCCCACTTTGCAACATCATAGAAAAATCTCAAATCCGTCTTTTAAGTAAACATATGGTGAGACTGCGACAGCTTAACCTGCATTTGAAGTCTGTAAAAGTGCAGGCGCTGAGCCAAACTACTCATGTGCACTTTACGGATACATGAATATTCTGCCAATTAACAACACTTGTATTTGCATATTTAACATTAAACACTTTATATTACTTAACAGGCTGAAATTCAATTCAGCTTCACACTGGATGGATGATTTATTTTTTTTTTTTTTGATGTGCTGAGAAGCTCCAATTAAACCCAAACACCTTAAAACCATCTTCACAGAAGTTATCAATTAGCCTTTGGCCCTAAAATGAAATCTCGGTTGTGATGCCATTAGTGTCCTTAATGTCTTAAAAAATTGCCAACATTAGCACATTTTATCACAATAAAAGTTGCATTAGGCATATTATACTACCAAATCTTTCCTTCTCACGGACAGATTGAAAGAAAATGACAGCTGCAGCTGCACTTTATCACCACTCATTTGTTTATACACACGTATATATTTTATTCACATATTTTTGTGTTACATCCCTTGTTTTTGAACTTCTTCTGCTACCGACACTTCTGCACCTTTTCTGTCTCCTCTGTTGCTGTGACAAGTGAATTTCCCCGGTGTGGGATAAATAAAGTTCTCTCTCATCCCTTATCTTGTCTGGATGTTTAAAACAACCTCCCTCAGAACCACAAATGCCAGCCCTGTGGTGGCTCTTGAGGAAAAATCCGGGGGGGATCGCCAAAGTCAAATTGAATAAATTGCCCCTTGAGCCGTGCATGGCCAAAAACGCTGTGACGTTACACCAACAACGTGAGGTTTCATCATTAGTGTACAGTTTGGAAGCAGCACCAGAAACACAAGGCTTCACTCTAAACTGAGGACGCTGTATCATCACTCACCAGCTACACCCAGCGTGTATTTTGGATAAACTGCTTAATGATTTAATCTTACATTTAAACATTAGACTCGTGCTAAAAAGTAGCAGTCACTCCTATAATTACTGAGTTAGACTGACACCTTTAATGCTTCCTTGATAATGCATTTCCCACAGTGAAAATCAGCAGTCATTCTAGAGATCCACTCCTGATGAATCAAATCAGGCTAAAGTTCAAGAACCTCTCTCACCTCGAAACGTTCTTTATGCATCTCAATAATCTCACAGGAGTAATGAAAAAAAAGCCCAAATACGGCCCACTGTATTGCATTACCTCACACGCCATATTTCCTGACACCAGAGTGAGGTAAGACTTTCCAGGTCAGACATTTTTAAGACTCAGGAGTTTGCTGGCCTGATCAATAATTTTGTTCTCTGTAATTATCTCACCATTGCACTCATTAATTACACTTTCAAGGCTCATTTCCAGCGTTGGCCGCAGATGCCCAGTTGTGTGGGAGCATCCAGAGAGGTGAGGGTGAGAGAGGGGCGGCGCGGGAGAGAGCGAGGCCTAATTAATACTCTGTCTCTCTGTCGAGGGTTGGCTGCCACTCGCAGGGGGTAAAATGCAAGCGCTCTGTCATCTGAGACTTCACCAAGTGGGAGACAAACGAGGTCTTTGGCGGCCAAATCGATAAGTCCCTTCGATGAGCCAAATTTAGAGAGTGCTGCCTCTGCTTTGAAGTCATCCACTAACACTCCGGTGAAAGACTTTTCCAGAGAACTTCCTGTGCAGCCTTTTCTGACTGAAGGATACATAACATGTGGATCGAGAAGCTGAGCGAAAGCTTTGCACAGAAGAGTTTAGTAGATGAACCAGAGTTATTTTGTGAAACACTGGGATGATTTATAGGTCAGTAACATTTTAACAGCACCAACATTTTGATATTGACTGAAATCAGAAATAAGATATACTGCAGCTGGTTCACAACACTTTCAGCTTTTGCTTGGTTGGTAGATTTCTAGCTATTGGATTGATTGATGTGTAATCTATCACATGTGTTCTTGGTGCCCAGAGGATGAATCCTAGTGATATTAGTGATTTAGACCACCACCAGCTGGTCAAAATGTTAACTTATCCAGAGAAATATCTCAACATCTATCTATACAAACATCCATGGTCATCAAACGATGTGTCATAAGATCCCCTGACTTCTTCTAGAGCCACAATATGAGGCTGACATTTGTTGTTTTGTGTGAAATATTTCAACAACTATCGAATTGATTGCCATGAAATGTGGTGTAGACGTTCATGTTCTCCCTCAGGATGAACTGAAATAACTTTTTTTTTTTAGTCCCTGACTGATTTAGCACCATCTTCAGGTTAATTTGCTGAATACTTGCAAATACATGCAAAACTAATAACATTTCAAGCCTCATCTGTACTTTGTGGTTAGCAGTAATAAGCAATATTAGCATGACAAGACACTCAATCAAGATGGTGAACATGGTAAAGATTATACCTGCTAAACATCAGCATGTAAACATGGTACTCACAGCACAGCTGTATGTAAGGCTAGCATGGCTGTTGATTGTTATAATCACAAATAAATAGAGTTCAGCAATTAATTCTAGACATGTATTTATGCTCAACTAGCTCTAAAAATGGCTGCTTTTGGACCAAACAGCAGCAAAGAGTTAGTCTGTCCATCTGCGTTCCCTTTTTGGCCTTCAACTGAATCCCATCCTCTGTCTGCTCATTTTCCTCCGACTTCCCCATTCTCCAGAAACGTAGAAAAAGACACTGCCAATCCTGCTTTTTCTGGGGAGGAAAAAAAAAAATGATGGACTGAGTTTGGCTGACGGCAAATCCAGAGTGATGTGTGACGTTGCTAAATGTGATCACTACCATGCCAACCTTCCCATCTGTCCGGGAGGAAGGGGTTGCCAGATTGGCTGAATAATTTCACTAGACCCAAACAGCTGTCAGCTCCCATCTACAGCATGTTCCCATGACAACACCTGCATACGTTGGGTGCAGAAGTGAAGGAGCTGACGCCCTCGTAGCAAGATCAGAAACATCAGGTTACAGTATTGTGAAAATATTGTGATTCGTGTCAATAATGTGCAAGTTAGAATATGAACTGTGGGGGTTTGTCTCTGTGAGATAGCCTACATGTCCCATGGTGCTTAGAGGTTAGAACGTGTCATATTGGAGCTGCATATATATATATATATATAGTGGGTTTTTTTTGCTGACATGCTCTGACTCATTTGTCTGACGCTAATTATCATATTATTATTAGTGTTTAGGTTTAAATCCACCAGAGGGCGGACGGGGGTCAGAATTAGTTATACATTCAGCACTTAATGTCCTCTTCTGAACAACTTGAGCAAAGCATGAAGTGGTCAGAGCTCAGCTGATGAGAGATCTGGCGCACTGACGCCATCTGCTGTCTGATCCCACAAAACTGGATCTTAACGAAATCACAAGCAGAAAGCTTTTGTTTCTCAGCATTATTGGATTTTCTTCAGTGTCCATTTGTATGAGAGTGCTGCTTGTCCAAACGCTGTTTTACACTCAGATCTCATTAGTTTCACTTACATATAAAATTGTGAAATTCAATTAAAAGTTAAAAGTTGAAGTAAGGCGTTAATATGCAGTGATTTGCACGTATGGCGTGTAGCACACATATGGGTGCATTCTGAAAACCATATAATCGAGTGAGGCTGTTAAACTCCTGAAATATAAGTGGTTTGGCATGTGGTTGGAGGGAGGGGCAAAGAAGAAACGGAGAGAGAGGAGAAAGAGTGGAAGGAGGGTTAGGAAAGGAGAGCCAGCTGGGCTTGTACCTTGAGTCAGGATACAGCTGCAAGCACAGTGGCGTGTATGAAGGCTGAGGCCTAAACATGGAGCAGTTTCACGCCTCAGCTGCAGACAAGTCAACTGGGAAACAGGGGGCTAATAAAGAGACTGGGAGCAGATGATTTTCTGCTTTTGCTGAGCTTTTTCCGGACATGAGTCCGTTTGAAAGGTGCTGGACTGTGTCTGTGCTGGAGGAATCTGTGGATATATGAATTCTGTGTTTGTGTGCCTGCGTGTGACTGCATTTTCTTTTTTCTTTACAACACCATATGGTAACTCATCCCGACCATGACAACAGAAAACAGATGGCTCTCTGTCATCCAGCAGCACAGCACAAACAGGTATGACTCTTCCAACCCAAGAGGTCCAATAAAAGCAGACAGCCTTTGGCAAACATTGCTTGTTGTGGCTGTTTTGAGATTATCTGAGGAAATTCGTGTCATATTAAATAGATTTTACATTGCGCAAGTGATTCTCATTCTGTCTGATTTTGCAGACGTTCTGGCTGGGTTCACTCCTCAGATCAGAAGACGATGTGCTATCTCCTGCCACAAGGGGGCAAACTCCCTCTAATATTTGCATGTAGGCCCATGTGCTGTAGCTGAGGTCATGAACACAGTTCGCTGCAGTTACTCAAACAACAGATCTGCTCGCATGTATGACAAAAGTGGCATAATTGTTCAGCTCAAGTATTCAAGTTTGACCCTGGTCTGAAGTTGAGTCTGTTGTTCAAACAAGACTTTAAAGCAGAGCGACTCCTTTTTTTTTTTTTCTCCAAAGGCACGCATGCCTTTCCTTTCACCTCGGAAATTAATTTCCCACCCTGATACACAAACTTGGCCGTTTCATCCCCTTTTCAGTGATTTTTTTTGTTGTTGCTCGAGGCAGGAAACGAACACAGGAGGTTTTGTGCTGCGCTGTGGTGGGGGTTGAAACCCCCCCATCCCTCCCAGCGACTCAACTTGATGTTGGGAGATGAGACGGGAAACAGGTGTCACCCATGACCTTCAGTGCTCAAACACTGCAGGCCCCACAACCAGGGGCGCTCCAAAGGGGGGCGGGCCAGGCTGGTCCCCCCCCCCACACACACACACACACAAGCTACTTTAACATTTCTCCTTTCACCGACAGATATTAGGTAACCTCACACTCCCACGTTTGTCATCAAAGATTATTTCAATCAGAGTCGATGAGCGCTTAGGATGGCGTGTTTAACATCAGTACTGCTTTACCCAGCGTTTCTCTCGTGTTCACCCCGGTCTCACCTCAACTCACAAAGATGACCCCTCAGACAAAGAAGAGAACACAAAGTAATAACCTCTAAATCCCAACGACTGGCTTATGTGAAGCCGGAGACGATTGGGAAGTCTGCTGTTGAGACGGATAGATGTGGGAGCCGGCGGTGTCTGTGTCCTCAGCGTGTCTGTCAGCGCTGCTCCTATCGCCCACTCTGTTTTCCTCATAAGAAAAAGATTAATTCTGCAGATTATCAAGCTTCAATAAAGTACTTACTGTTAACCAGTAGTTGGGAGAAGCTGATGCCTTGTCCACGTGTGCACAATGGGCGGTCAAACGGAGGTAAAGGACACAGTAGACACCTTAAATAAATCTGAAAGCGTGCTTTGAGCAAAAAATAAGTTATTTAAAATTAGGAGGGAAAAAGGGACATAAAACAAATGGACTGACCCTCAGATCATAGCTGACCGCTGGCTGGTTCATACAAGTACATACAAATCTGGGTGAAGTCTGAAAGGGAAAAGCCTCCACATGACTTGCCCTCACGCTGACAGAGCGAGCCGCGTCACATTATCCCAGATGATCCTCAGTAAGTCACCCAGTTATTCTTTGACACATAAACTTCAAACAATCTGTAAAGGCATTTTCCTTGATTCCTGTTCCATTTAGCCTGTATTTCACGTGAACAGCTGTATGTCATAGCTTTATGGCCATTATCTCACCACAGACATGACCATAGAAATCCCTAACCATTTGTCTGTAGAAGGGCGCCTGTTTATGAACTAATGGTTATCCTGGTTGTGTGTCTGTGGCATGAGCCTGACAGCCAACTGTTTGACACTGAGGCCACAGAGACAGATGGCAACCAAATGCCTTTTATTGCCTGCCTTTACCACTTGTGTGTCCCGATCACATCAGTCATGAACACTGCAGGGACTACATGACATGACTCTCTCTCTCTCTCTCTCTCTCTCTCTCTCAGCGCACAAAGCTCCCCAGGCCATCAGCCTATCAGATCAAAATGAATGCTGTGATACAATCAGTGATTTATGCTTTTCATATTTAAACCTGCTGCATTCTGTATTCCACTGTACGCGTGTATGTGTGTGTCTGTGTGCACATGCACCGTGTGTGTGTGTGTGTGTGTGTGTGTGTGTGTGTGTGCGTGTGGGCATGCAATAAATGTTTGTGTGTAAGTGCGTGTTTGTGCTTTAGAGTGTCATATTGCCACGCTATGTGCTGACACAGCGCCTAGAGCTACAGGTCGCACCTGGTGTGTGAGAGCGGTTCACCAGCTGCTGATGCTTGAGTGTCAGATGCACACACACACACACACACACACATTCATACAGCATGCACACAACTGTATATTTGTTCATTCCATTCCTTACACATGTGCACATGTATACATACGCCCTTGCACTGACATATGCCTCTTCATGTCACGCATGGCCTACACCGCATGAATGCGTATTTCTACGTTCCCGAGTGCAACAAAGAACAACACACAGAGCAGAGAGCGAGGCAGCTCCTCCAGGGACACAATGAACCTGAGCGTACTGTGAGGCAGGCCGCTCTGCACACATTTAGTGCATTTTAAAGTTGATTAATGAATTCTTTAATTCATTTGTTCTAAAGAAATTCACTGATTGGAAGATTAGTGAATTATGCCAATACGTGCATGCACACATGCATACTTCGATATAATTTATTACTCTAACAACATTTTATATTACAGAGAAATCATCACCTTTTAATTAATAATGGGATATTTTAGGAAATACCTGTATTATCTTTTCTGCTGAGAGATAGATTGATACTCCTCCTATGCTCAATATAAAACTGGAGCTTAACGTAACGTAACATAAAGACTGGAAACAGGCACAATCTGGCTCTATCCAGAGGTAGTGACCAACACCTCTGAAGATCACTGATTAAAATGTTAGATCTCATTTGTTTAATCACTTCAAAAACCAAAAAGTAAAAATCAGCATTTGTGGGTTTACAGGGGGGGGGGGGTGATGCACTGGCCTATTTCTTGGCCAGGTGCAATAACTCCCTCGAGTCTCCACTGGTTGTGTTGAAACCTAAAAGTGATGACAAGGACTCCCTGAAGATGGATTTTTGTTTCCTTTGAACATAGCCAGGCTCGCTGATTCCCCTTGTTTTCAGTCTTTATGCTAAGCTAAGCTAAGGGCTACTACTGTATTCCCAACTGTATTATAATGTTAATATACTGTAATCAAACAACCTCCCCACACAGGAAGGCACATAATGATCATTCATGCAAAACATTTTTTTATTCATTTGGTGTTTAATGTGCTTTGTGGACTAATCCGCTCGATGAGAATGTACCTGTTGACTTCAAAGACGCTGTCAGAGTGTTTGGCAAACGATTAATGAGCCCAATGTGGAATTATTTAATTCTCTGACTCAGTAAAGAGCAGGTAGGAAGACTTTAACAGTGTCTTTGACATTGTGAATTATCCACAGCTCTGCCTTTGTTATTCTTAACTTGGTCATGTTCCTCTGGCTGTTTACTTTGTCCCAGCCAAGAATCAAGCTACAAGTGTTGAGGTTTTGTACCCGTACACACAGCTCTCCACTGATAGCGCGCTAAGGGAATTCACACATTGTCCTGACCGCTTCAAACAAGACACATAAGATCAAAGACTGTCTAGACTCATAACCACTGGAGCACTGTGCTGTCAGAGCAAAAAAGCATGGAGTCGCCTGACATTTGTTGAGATAAAACAGGCAAGTCATGATCCTGAATCAAACAGCAAATTGCCAAATGTGTGTGGCTGCAGTTGGAGATAAGAAATCAAAGTTGAGCTGGCACCAGTTGAGCCACTGTTGGGGCTTGAAAGGTGACGCTAGCAGGGCTGCAATCACTTTCCTCCCAGTACGGGCTAATCTAATCAGTTGTATTACAGTAAAGACAGACTGGAGGTGAAACTTTATAGACGCCAGAAGCCCAACACTCCAGAGATTAAACTCCTATAAGGCTGGAGACAGTCTATAGGAATGAATATAGAGTGAAAGCGGCGCTTTCAACGCACGCAGACGAGAGATTAAACCTATTTGTAGAAGAAATACTTGTGTTTTATCTGTTTTGCATATCAACTTTACGTTATTGCTTGTACTTCCTTGTTTTTTTTTAACTCAAAAGGTGCCTCTTTTGGAACAGCTGGTGACTCACAACATAAAATACTCCAAAAGCAGGCCTAGTTTTTCTCCTAAGGAATTTCCTCCATGCTCAGTTCTTGTTGACACATATTTGTTTGTGGTGGGGCAGGGAGGAGAGAGGAGGGCGAGGTGAGAAGCAAGGAAACCATCATACCCCCTTCTGAGATGGACAAGCCCCTATTATCCCCTCGTCCACCCCCCACCCCCCCCCTGCTCTCCTTCTCTGAGTGGGGGCTCATAATTGGACCTTTGTGCTGTGTGTGAATTCTTCGCCTGCACACACTTTCCCAGACTGTGTCCGGCCACCAAACAGATGGGGCCTGTATGCAGAGGACACACACACTGCCCACAAACATCCACACACACACACACACACACAGTGCGTCGGTCCACGGGACATGTCACACACCCATGCCAGACCCTTCTCATGCCCCATTAATAAAAAAAAAGCAGCACAATAACAAGAGAAGAAGCTTGAGGAGCCCTCAGTCTCTGCACTGAGGCCTTGCACCCCTGAATCAGTGGGTCTGAAACACACAGAACATTCAATAATGTTTTTGTAACTGGGACGTTTGAAGTCAGTGAGGGAGAATGCATCATTTTTGGGAAAAGGGGGAGAGAGAAAGGCAATGGGCAAAGGTCTATTGTGTGGCCTTTCCTTGGCTTTGTTCACATTATTGAACATTGTGCTAAGTAGCATGGCTTGGAAGAAAGAAACATATTGCCAAGGCAACCAGAGCCTGTAATTGTCTATTAGTACTTTAGAGCTTGCAGCTGCACAGGCTCTTCTCAGACAGAGCCCACTGGTTATAATGGCAAGGAGAGGGAGTTTGGTGCAGGGGGTTGGTTGTGTGCGTGTGTGTGTTTTAACGGGGGCCTCCCACTTTTTCTGTCTTTCAGCAGTATCAAGCTTTTTTTTTCTCCTTTTTGTCCTCCTCTTTCTCTGCACCCACTCTTTCATTTCTTCAGCTTGTTTCTGCCACTCGCTCACTTTCCCACCTCATCCTGGACTTTGTCACCAGGTCTGTCACATGCCCTCTTTACTCTTTTCAATCATTCTGTCATTCGCTCCCCTCGTGCTCCTCTCGCTTCCCCTCTTCCTCTGTCAGGTACGTCAGTTTGCGACGAGATAACCATGCGCTGTGCAGCCGATTTGCTCCATAAGTCAGCCACTTGTTAGGCTGTCGGTTCTGCTTCGTTTGGACACTCCTATCCGTCAGCAAACAAGCTCGGCGATCCATATCTCCTGAGCCACGCTGAGCACATTTTGTATCAGCACACTGGCAGGAAAAACACCACCTTTTCATGGTAAATGCCTGTATTGTGATAGTTAGAGAAAAGAGAATATGATTTATGTCCCAAGACAGATATCAGGTAGCAGCGAAATGCTGATTTGAATGAAGGAGACAGAGATAGATTATAGAACAGGGCAGAAAGGCGTTGTGTAGCCATGTGTGTGTTTAAATGCACATGTTCATGGGTGTCTGTGTTAACCTGTCTGTCTGTCTGTCTCCTACAGGCATTTATGTCTTATGACAAATAGGAAACAGCTTTCAGTGCAAAACATGTCTGCCTGCTTTCCGCCATTTAAGAGCAGGACAAATTGGAGCGGAGTACTTTCACATTTCAAACCAAACGACATGATGGATACTGGCGGGGATTTCCTCCAAATCAATAGTCATGCTTTTTTGGCTGGAATGTAGCTGGAACATCTGCTGCCCACGGACCGACCAACAGGTGCTGCAGAGCGGCACAGCGTCGTGAGAACACAGAGTCCGATGGGAGCAGGGCAAGGCCAGGTGCTCCAGAGCCATGTTCAATCCACTTTATTAAACCAAGCAGAACTGTAAACTTGATCCAGGACAGAGCAGAGTGTAACGCAGGGCCAAGCTCGCCCACGCAGGATGATATTGCCTCACGAGGCTCTGCACGGATGGGAGACGGGTTCCTCTGCGAGCCTCGTCTAACTCCTTCATATCCCCGTCTGTCACAACAACCACTGTTGATGCTAAGCATGCATCTGATTTACAGTATGTGCAGGAGATGTGGAACATGCAGAGGGAAAATACCAAAATATTTGCAGTGAAAATGGTTTTGTCTGGCTTCATATTATGCATACTAGGGGGAAATTTACAGAGGGAAACTATTCAGGGGGAAAAATAACTGAAACGACACTTCACCCAGAAATGTTTGTTTTTCCCATTTTGGCGGTATTGACATA
Source organism: Pempheris klunzingeri (assembly GCF_042242105.1). Classification (NCBI taxonomy): domain Eukaryota; kingdom Metazoa; phylum Chordata; class Actinopteri; order Acropomatiformes; family Pempheridae; genus Pempheris; species Pempheris klunzingeri. The sequence continues at coordinate 4,841,692 of NC_092013.1, forward strand.
GCTGTTCCTTCGTTCCGGCCTGTCCTGTCCTTTCACAAACACACCCAGGTGCATGTTGGGAGTGCAGCAGCCAGCCAACCTTGTCGCTGCAAGTCTTCACCACAGCAACAAGCCCAGTGGAATTGATGATTTTCAACACTTCACCCTGAGGGAGTGTGCAGGTTGCTGACACTGGGAACTGCAAGGTGTTTCTATGTCAGAGAAAAGAGAGCACTGTTACACGCACAAAAAAAATACGATTAAAAACTGGGTTATTATCGTATTTTCTTGAATGAGGCGAAATGCTCCCCGAACTAAGTGATTTTCACACAACCCTGGCGATTGCTCGTTGCTTCAAACTCCACTATTCAGACACGCTGAGTAAATCCTTTTTGTTAATTTGGGTTTAGGTGCCAGAGATGTGGTGTGACATTTCACTGAGAGGGGAGAACTGTAAAGTCCAGCTGTTGGGTTTGACAGCTTTAGGGCACAGCTGGTCTCAGTGTGTTTGTGTGTGTGTGTGTGTGTGTGTGTGTGTGTGTGTGAGTATGTGGCTGATATGCATATATAAGTGTACATTACTCACCCAGTGGCTCAAGTCCATTCACTTACTTTAGCTAAACTGTTAATAGCTGCAATAATGAAGTATGATTTTCATCAATTAATAATGCATTTGAAATGATATGTGCGAGGGTAAGAAAGACTAGAAAGATACCAAATCACATTAATCAGTAATTGACAGGTCTGTGTGCTGACTAATACTTTGCAGAAAATAATAACATGCAGTTATGACTGTTAACCCAATAAGATCCTCCCCTTGCCCCAACCTATGGGACTCCAATGGATGGAGGGAAGGAAGGGGGAAGGATGAGCGAGGTAAGGGGTCCCATTCCCTGGGTGCGGTGGGGAGTTAGATGAGCCCTGGCTGTGCCCCACGGGGATCAAAGGCAGCACAGTCAGACCCAAACACCATCCTCTCCTCTCCTCCTGTCTCCTCTTCTCTCCTCCCCTCTCTCCCCCATTGTTCTCGCCTCTCCTTCTTATCTGATCGGGCATCCACTCACTCCTATTTGCAATTCTAATGAAAATCAGACACCTGCCCTGCCAACCTTCGCCCCTCTCTGCAGATCCCTGCCACAACAACAAGGAGAAAAAGACAGAGAAGAAAGGAGGCAGAGAGAAAAGTGAGTGAGGTGAAGAGAGTGGGAGAGAGCCCCTATCAGAAAAGGGATATTATGTTACTGCTGGCCTGGTAGATTGGATTGTCAGATGGCCCAGCAAGGGGAGAAAAAACGGTCTCTTTCATTCTGGGTTGCTACGACAAAGGTCTTCTCACACGGTGAAAGAGTCACCATATAATGTTGGCTGTCGGACTGGTTGGGGGACCTAATCACCCCCACGGGAGGTCTAACATCGGGGTGATTCTGTCATCTCCTTCTATGTTGGGGGAAGAGGTGGGAGCTTCTAAAGTGATGATGTTATGAAGTCCACAAGGATTGTAAAGCCATCAGCGCTGATACGCATCGACAAACCTTCAGCTATCACCTCCAGTGTGTCATTTCAGTTGTGTCCCCTTAAAGCTTTATTTATGAGCTGGCATCAGTGGGGGTGAATACATCCCATATAATGTTACAGAATGTGTAATACCAGTTAAAGACAGCGTTCACTCCGAACAAGAGTTTACTGTGCATTCATCCCATTACCATGCCTCATCTATCACCGTACACAATCTGCACCTCTCCCTGGCCCTCGCTTGCTGATAGCCAAAGGTTGAGAGTATCAGCAGCCCTAAATGGGGCCTTTAACAGCCAGCAGACTAAAGGGAGGAAAAGAAGCAGGTGGAGAAGGAGGGAGGTCAGCACGATGCTATCAGTCCATTACAGACCCCCGAGGACAAAGGCAGCGTCTCTCCCTTTCAGTGTGGCCTAGTTGTGGCCAATGCAGCCCAATGCGCTCCACATATGGATACCTAGACAAAGAGGCCTTGATGGAGGTGTCAAGAGGTGCCAGTCATTTTGACTGGTCTAAGTTCTGAGTTCAACCCTTGTTTTAGGTTACTTTCTACTAACGAACAAAGCCACAGAGGCCCCAAAAAGACCCCGGTCTACTGGGTCCAGTGAAAAGACCAGACCAGCAGACCACCTACATGTGAGGTTGATGATGTATTGGATTTTAGATATTGATTGGATGTAGATCCTTATGACAGTCTGTATTTGCCGTAACCATTGGAAAGCATGTATAAAAGTTATTTCAGACTCGACTATAACCAGCCTCTTACTTTGTTTCCCTCCCAGTAACCCCAGTGCAACTTTGCTGGGACAGGGAGAAATGTTTTGGAGTTAGGGCCTGGGGGACAGCTAAGAAAAAACAACACACACCTGTTTCCACACCCCCTCCCCTCGGAGCTGCCACTGGGGCATGGAGAGTGGATTGTACCGGTGCTTAATCCAGACGGGCGAGGACAGTGGTATTGTCACCCATTTAGAGGGTGCTGGGGACACGTGGCTCACCCTTTAGCACGCTTGAGGGGGTATGGGTGAAGGCAGGCTGCGGGCCGCAGTGGCAGGTGCTGTGACGGATGTCCTGTGGAGTGCCAAAGCAAACACAGGACGTGAGGTGGGGTCAGGGTGGGGCAGTCAGAAGGGTAAAGCGGGTATGGGGAGATTAGTGTGCCATGGCCCTGCCCTTTAGAGAGAGGAGAAGGGGAGGGAGAGGTGTGGGCAGTGAAAAAGAGAGGTGTCAGGACACAGGGTCACATTCTGCTGCATCATGCCAGTGTGTTTTCAAGCAAGGTGGTGAATGAATGACCTCAGAATAGAGAAAATGAGAAATGTCCAAGTCAGCTGTAATTTCTTCGCCAAACAAAGAGGCAATGTCTGAGCAGCAATCAACTCTTCATCTACTTGCACTTGTAAGACAACTTTGAAGTCCAGCTGCAACTTGCAGCAGCAGCAGTGGGAGGAAGTATGAATCAGGTAGAGTTTCACTTGCCTCATGTCCTCTAATGGCCCACCCAATCACCAGGACATGAGCATTACACAGAACATGTGCACAGGAAGCCTGGAGGTATTGCTGTTACACAACAGAAACTGGATACGCCTTGTTCGCTAACCTTGGGTGCCTGTCCTGCCCTTAGCCCCCCTCGCACCATTATAAGGGCGACGAAAGAAGGGCACAGAGAATGTGTCAGCTTCAACCTATTCTGGACCCAACACTGGTGGGCAGCTCCATTTGCTTTAAGGACATTTGTGGATAAAAGGTTGCAGGGATGTTGTAGAGATTTTGTATTGCCAGGAAAAAGATCCTAGACACATCTGGAAAAGTCTTAAACTCTACCATGGCAATGACATGCAGGGGTTGAAGGCACTGAGGTAGGGATAGATGTTAGAGTTTAGTGAAAGAGATTTTGATGAGCTAGATCTACAGATTCTGTCAGTATGATTTGATTTGAGCTTTTGATGGTCGACCTGTCTGTTCAAAGTTGGACCTTGAACCTAAAATGGATGGAAGAAGTAACCTGATCATAATGGTGCAAATACAATGTCTTGCCTACTTGTTGAGCACCAGTGCAGGGCGGTCACAGGGGGAAACAGGAATGAGTGCAGCAGGTGGCAAAATAACTTAAAATAACAGGGGGCCTCCTAATCCAGAAAAACCTATTTTTCTGTTCGACAAATCTTTTGCTATGCTAGTTCGGTTCTCTTGCCATTCCTCATTGTAGTTGCACACTTGTAGCACAAAGCAGTGAATGAAGTAATTGTGTGACGAGTGAAAAAAGGGAGCATGAGAAAAGTTCAAACCATGCCTACTTTTGCCTTTGTACCTGTAGGAAATTGCTCCTGAAATAGTAGTGCTTGTCTAAGAGTTAGTTGAGGAAATTTAAAGCATCAATTCCAATGTTGTAAAGTTGCAGGGAGAGGGTTTCAGCCTCTGCTATCCAACAAGCACTTTGGCTCAAGCATGCTGATGCCTTTCCTCTATCTCGTATAATTTTTCATTATGTATCCACAGTGTACTGTTCCAAAACCAGGGCTGAGATGTCTAGTCAACCAAGCGGTAAACATGAGCCAAGGAATGTCTGATAGAAGTTCAGAGGTCAGAACGAAGCCTGCCTTGGCAGGGACAGAGGGACATAGCCACCTGGTCATCTGGGTTAATTATAAATGTTGCAGGCCGCAAGAGGGGAAGATGAGCTGGACAGCTGTCTCTCCAGACACACATATAAACACACACACACTCAGGATCACAGCCCATATGCATGGTCCGCTCCGCTGAGCACCAGATCCCAGAGGCCCATCGTGGCTGAAAAGCCCTCCACCGCAGCCAGGTGGAACTGGGGAAAAGTTCACCATCACAGCCGCCAAACTCTTTTTCACTCTCCCTCTCCGTCTCTGTTTCTCTCTTAGAGCCGCCCACAGAAATACAAGATGAAGTATGTTCCCTGGATTCATATACTGTAATTCTCTGGTATTCTCATGACTATCCTGATAGGAAATAGGCCTCAGGGGGCTTTTGGAACAGAGACATTACTGATTTATCCAGAGTTAGAAATTGTTGAGTGGGGATCAATACCCGAGGGACGAAATTCTTTTTGTTTCATCGTTTGTCTCAAGGCTAATTTCAGCCAGTGTAAGGTGAATTCTATCAGTAATATATTTGAGGGGAAGGGCTGTACCTCCTTGTCCCCAGACCACAGTCACAGATAAACAAACACCGAAGATGTTCATAAAAGGGCCTCCTCCTTTCAAATAGCAATTTGTCACAGCCTCCCCTTAGCTGTGCCCATGGGGCTCTGTGCTAATAGGTTGTGCTCAGTTTAATTGTGAAATAAGCGTTCTCCGTGCACAGGCAGAAATCTGAAACCCCACAGGTGCGACTGCGACACACCAGCGCACACGCAGTTTGATTGTGACATAATGACAGGCCACACAGCAGCAGCAGCAGCAGCAGCAGCAGAAAGTGGATGCAGGGGTACTGACACAGAGGAGGGGAAGAGGAAAAGAAGCAAAAACGATGAGCGAAGATGAGAAATGGTGAAGGTGAAAGCAAGAAAAAAGTGATGGATAGGGATATGTGTTAAAGAGACACTGTGAAAGTGAGAAATATGAAAGTGAAAATCAAGCAGGAAATGGAGTAGGGGTGATCATTTGCCAACAAGACTGATACCAGCCATATGTCTTCCTAGCAGGTTATGAAACTTAACACACATTGGATTATGAATATCAGTAATATTCAGCACCTGTGTTTTTACTTGATAATATTTCACTGGGCGAGTGTTGATGGAGGTAAAGTGATATGGCTGATTATTTTTTGCTGATCTTTCACATGGAGCTGAATGCCCTGCTCCAGACAGCAGACACAGCCGCTGAAAAATTATACTGTGGTCCCAGCTGATAGCAAGTTGCATGAAATATGTCTTGGTTGTTTCGGCCAAATGGAAGAGATCTAGAAAGCAGACAGACAGTTGAGCTTGAGCTTTTGTGGAGGCATTGTCCAAAAAAGTGCTGACAGCGGAGAAATAGTCCCCCCCCCACCATGAAAGAGCTTTACTGTATGCAAGTGTCCTGTCACTGGAAAAGCCATTGCAGTAAAGTGGAGGAGTAATGCTGGCAGGGCCTGTCTTTTCACTTAGGAAACCCATAAGAATCCAAGCCCTGAGCAGAATGCCTCCCCTGACGCCCATAGCTGAGATAGCAAAGACGGCACTAGGGCCACTGTGTTTGAAATAAACACAAACCCTGCGTCCACTGGGCACAATAAGACTGATGCTGGCTTAATCACTCTCATGGCAACAAGGAAATACGTTTCTTACATTGCAAACAAGTGCACGAGGGCCATGTGCGCGTTTTAAACAAATGTCCGAGGTTTCATGCAAATCAAAGTGTACATTTGAAGGACGCACGAGAGCTTCCTCATTCAAGGACACATCACATTAATGTGATACCCTTCCTCCAACCTTCTCGTGGCATGAATGCCAGACAGCAAAGAGGAAAACTCCACCTTTCATTTCTGCCGTTCACTTTTTGATCGTCATACCAATCTGCGTCTTTTGAAGTCCGACCCATCAGGATCAGAACACTTCACTCTAATGTTGTTTGTCAGATCCAAGCGGAGGAACATCCTTAGCCTTTAATTTCCAACCACACAATGACAGCTGGGGGCTATCTGCTGTGTATCAACCATGCCAACCCACTTCTTCTCACAGGCATCTGCCTTTGAGAAACGACAATGTCACCTGTCACTCACGAGCACCATTAAACCAATCAGGCCCCGAGGAGATCTGATTAGGTGGGCCTGCCAGCATTTAACTCACTAAGAAAATGAAATGCCCTGCTGTTGTCCCTGCTTATCGTGGTTGAAACTCACTGTCAACAGCACACAGATGTTGGCCAGGAGCACAAGATGGATAGGAAGTCTCAGTTAGAGATGTGATCTGATAGAAATGGTGCATGGATGCATGGATTAATTCTGAAATGTATGTGGTTTCGTTGAATGGTGCAGTAAGTACAGAAAGGATCAATAAAGTAATTTACTTGATGGTAAAACGATTTGCTCTCTTATGACCGTTGAATATCATCATTCTTTTCAGCCACAAACTTATGGAAATCAAGCAAACTCAGCACACACACGATCTCTTAAAGTTCTTTCTGAATTGCACCCAGCTTCGGGGTGGTCTGTAACTGACCCCCAACTTTGAACTCCCCAGAGTGAAAAAAGACTTTTCCTGCCACAATAAAAACAGTTTAATCTTCCTATTAAAACACAACTTTGAAAACGAGGACTTTGCTTGTGTCACGTCTCAGTCTGAGGCTCAACTTTCTCTGGTCGGAGAATCTGGCCTCGGTCCCGTGTCACACAGCTACAGCATCCAGCCACAGCCAAACAAAGCAAAAGTGCCGATCAGCTGCAAGTTGAGCCCAGCTGTTGCTGGGGCTGGGAGACATGGAGCAGAGAGCAGGGTGGGGTGGTGACTAAACGTCCAGCGCACGGAGAAGGGAAGGGGCGGTAAAGTGTCGGCGTTGGTGGGTGTGCAGAAAGGGAATACAGGGGATGGAAGGGATCAGGCAGGAGTGTTGGATGAGGGATCGGGTGATGTTTGGCCAAGGCCTGAGGAAGTATCATATGCGACACCTTCATGCGAGAAGGTTACTCCGGGCTGAGGCAGCCTCCTGGACCACAGGCCTCAGGAAAAGCTGACGGACACACACACACACACACACAGATAAACACTCTCTCACTCACACACAAATATTCAAAGATGAAGGCAGGCACTGAAGCACATTCTCAGCAAAAGTCCCGTTTGCCAGCACACACACTCATTGATTAATCCATATGGGCTAGCACAAACACGGCAGCTTCTAACAGCTGAGTGGCGAAATTAGAGGGCTACACCCAAACAAAGCTCAGCGGGTCACAATCAGTTCAATAGTCTGCTTTACCTCGCAGGGGCTTGGGACCACAGGAACACTGCACCATGTGCAAAATCCTAAACAACCATTTATAATCTCATCAAAACAGACATCACACTCATGTGCAGTGAATACTTGAGCAGGAAATAATAAGATAATATAAAGCAGACGTCTCTTAGAAGACAATTGAAACATTTGGCATATCAAAAGATACGAATTCCATCTGATGCAGGAAGCCTTCATAATGCTACACAGATAAAAGTGTCCCATTAATCTTGACTGTCAGTTCATGTGCATCCATCATCATACCAAGAGATGAAAAGGACACTTTTCTTCTATCTCTCTTTCATCATCTATCCATACTGGATCAGCTTTAGCACGTACATTGTGCATTTTTTACAAAGATAATTCTGCTGAGCTCACAGAAACTCCTTTTCCTCTGGGCCGAAGTGTCCAATCAGCAGGTGGTGGCCTGGCGATTGACATCTGAGCGAGATGCGATCACAGATAACCCTCCCTCTCTATTCCACCTGGAGCTGGCCCGGCACTCGTGACTGACAGCTCTGCTCTTAATAATTCATCCGGCCCTGGGTGTCTGAAGGTCAGGAGATCATCTGCATGGGCTTGGGCGCTGAGGAGAGGTGGCACTGTCATCAAATATTCATTGACCTGCTGTATTCCCAATACACTCTCGAAATACACAATCTCCTTCGCTAAACACAGCACAGATTCGCACCCAGCAGCTTCAGCGGAATAGCAACGGCACCGATACTGTTTGACTGTGTGTGAGGGTTGGTGGTTGTGGAAGTGGGGTACAAAGGAGTGTCAGAGGAGTGGATTATGCTGATGAGCCGGTTTGTTATCATGTTTTAACTGTATAGCCAGATAGAGAACAGCACTGAATGCACCAACACTTTAACATTACAATTACTTTTTGCAGGCTGACAAGGAAACTCCAGTATTTGTGAAATGGCATATCTGTCTATTGGGCAACAGTTTACTCACTGACACCTTTGTAGAGATCTGGGAAAGGGCGAGAAGAATGTGCCTCATCCAGCTTTTAAAAGAACTTTCAACAGAGATCATCTCAGTCCCATGAGATCCCCTGTAGGTGTAGTAGCAAAGTGCATAGCGAAGGAGATCTGCTCCCGTGTACGAAACTGCTCTAAAATTGCTCTGCAGCTTGCTGCAACAGCTACAGGGGTTTCCCCAGAACTGCTCTCTGTGGTCACGCTCGGTTGGGCCGAACGGCAAGTGTTTGAGATTATTTCTGTTACATTGAAGTTTGTTGATGGCTGCTTCTCCCTGTCCCAACTGGTGCTGTCCTCGCTGGAGTCTGGTTTTGCAAAGCTCTGCACAAAGGTGGTCAGAGAAGGTCAAAAATATAAGATATAATATAAATATAATGTAAATAAAAGAAAAAATATAAACATATTGACAAATTCGGGGATTCTCCCTTTAACGAAAGTATTTTTTTTTATATGTTCCTGCAGTATATATCTCTCAAAAGTCCATTTATCAGCCACATCATGTGCCAGTTGAAGAGCAGAACAAACCCTCTAAAAGTTGTAGCCAATCATCGAATGCATTACAAACCAGGAAGTTACATTTCTGAGTGAAGCGCTGTTCATATTAAACATTTTGTGAGCAGCAAGAACCTCCATATGCGGACATGTCTCCACCAGTCAATCCCAGCGGCTGTAGAGATGCCAGCAGAACCGATGACCTAATGCTCGTCCTGCTTCATCATGATCAGTCCTAAAGGAACATACAGACACACACACACACACACACACACACACACACACACACACATCCCCTCTCCGAAGCCAAGGCATTACGCTCCACTCACTCCCAGATTTCAGGCAGGTGCTGCTGTTGTTTGTCGGAGCATTTGGCAGTACAGTCTTGGATTGCAGTGTTTCTGTGCATCTGTATCAGCTTGATACGAGCAATTACGTGTTCCTAGTGGTATGCTGCAGACCGAACTCACAGGGCCTGACTGTTCCAGTGCAAGGTTTCTCAATCTGAATGGGGAGTCTATGAATTGTTTTATGCCTCTTAGAGAATAACTGTTTGCACATGACAGAATAACTATCTAACTGCATTCAGTGCTTTCAGTGTGTGGATGCGCACACTGCTGTGGACTCATGTGAGACACAGTACGTGTGGTCCTCCGTGTGGTTTAACCACATCACCTGGGTGTGAGGGAAAATACAGTGTTTCCTCAAGGGTTCCGAGAATGAGCCACGCAGCAACATTTTTCTGCCTCAGCTCTGCGTACAAATCTGCATATCAAACTTTAACAAACCAAACTGAGGGATTCAGAGCACGGAGACAATATTGATACACTTAGGTGTGTGACTGGAGTAAGAGTGTGTGGCTCTCTAATCACTATAGTCAGCCTGTAAGAAGTTTCCAATGTGAATTACAAAGTTGATTATTTATTTTATTCATGAGGTGAGACGGGGATTGTTTTCCATGCAGTAGGTGAGCGAGTATCCGCCTCAGACTGGGCGTACTCACGCGTGAGTGTGGAGTAATTTTCTCCCGCTTGGAGGCTGATGAGTTGCGCATGTTTGACTACAGGCGTGCACATTGGAGGTGGATGTGTCCGCAATGACACAGTTGGTGTAGTGCCAGGGAGTGGGGGAGAGAGAAGGGAGAGAGTATACTAACTCCAGATGTGTTCACAAACACAACCCACCTCAGTAAACCTCCGAGGGTACACGTGTTTAGCTTGAATAGCTTTGATCAGCTATCTAAGTTGTGTATTATTTTTTCACAAAGGATCGTCATCCCACATATTAACGTCAGCCGACGCAGCTCCGTTCACGTTTAATATTTGTGAGGCAAGGTTTAGATGTTACAAACTGGTTCTATATATCAAAGTGTTGATATTCATTTTGCAATATGCAGGTAGGACAGCGTGATTTAATGTGCTGTCATTTTATATCCAGGCCATATAATTTACCTCTCTGTAACTTCACCACAATAATTAGCCAGATGAATGAATCAGAAATGTTAAATTAGCTCAGCTGCTGACATAATTTATTTGCAACGTAGCATCCTGTCCGAGACACCACAGTTTAAACTAACTGGCTTGATGAACAAACTGGGGAAAAAAAGCAATCAAACAGAAAGATTTATAAAAATGCAGTAATGATACTGGCCCTTAAATCACTGCACTGACTTCCTGTGTGTCAAAGGATAGATTTTAAAATCCTATTTATAAAGCACAGGACTTGGGCCCAAATACATTTCAGATTTACTGCGCGATGCTGCGGGGCCTCCAGAGCGCTCAGGTCATCTGGTGCAGCTCTGCTCAGTGTGCCCAGGATCAAAACCAACGCGAGGAAAACCTGTGGAACAAGTTTCCTGAGTACATGACCTCAGCTAATACTGCCTGCTAATTTAAATCAGGGCTTAGACCATTACTGTTTACTGTCTCCAATAAATTAGGTACATAACTTCTTTCCAATCTGTAACTATTTATCCACTTTTGTTTTTGTTTTTTATTGTCTTTTAAATGAAAATTCTCTCTAAACTTTCTTTGTCTTTATTGGCTCTTATATGCAATTTTAATGCTATTCTGTCTCTAATTTCTATTTTATTTTAATGTCTCCGTAAAGCACTTTGAATTGCTTTGTGTCTGAATGGTGCTATATAAATATCCTCGCCTTGCCTTGCGTTAACATGCTACCTGCACAGTACTGCAAATCAGGTTTTTCTCATAATGCAGTCAGATTGTATACATGTATATAGATAAATATAAAGAATGTGCTTAATCTGTATTATTGTTGGGGGTTTTTTTCTTCATCTGAAAAGGTTCCAAGACGTATACAGTATCATTCATACAGCTTCTGTCGTCCTCACAAGAATCTAACAAGTTGTCGCTGCATTCAGGTGTCCGAAGAACAAGCATGACAAACGGCTGCACATTGTGTGAGGATATGTGGAAGATATGAGCAGTTGTGCTGGAGCTCAAGGGATGGAGCCACAGGTGTTAAACAGCTAAGCGCTTTAGCTGCTCGGGGGGGAAAAGATGTTATTGAACCAGGAAGGCTTCTCAAACAGCCCCTCTCTGCAGGGCAACTCAAAGCCCGGGGGTCAAAGGTCGCTGGGAGCAGCAATGGAAGTCATTTGTTTGGTTGTCATGGCTCAACAGGTGAGCCCTGGGTGGGGGACCGGGCTTCTCAAAACATCTCACCCGGCAAGAAAAAAAATAGCACCACAGGCTCAATATCAGGAATGTCCACCACACACACGGTCACTCACTCACCACACACGTCACAACAACCCGTGTTTACCCTTATTCCACCCACACTGTTCACACCAGCTCTGTTTGCTTTGTAGCTTTGTGAGGGAAGGCTGCCCCCCCGGAAAAAAAATGCTGAAGCAGAGAGAAGGAAAAAAAAAGAGGAAAGAACAAGCATGGCCACCATCGGTGCACAGCTCAGTGCTTGTTTTTGTTTGAATGTCACAGGGTCGAGTTTTTTTTTTTTAGTTAGTTGGGGGAGACACCAGAGCTGCACCTGTGCTTCAAGTGCCTCCGAACTGGTAGCTACCCTCTGGCTGGGTTGTTTTGTATAAGCTCCAGCCTAATCATCACATTGAACGTGTTGCTGCACACATTCCTCCTCCCTTTAGTCCATTGTACAAATTGTGTGGCCAGTGAAGCATTTTCTATAGAAGCTGCACAGCTCATTTATACAGCTTCTGGGCGACTTCCATTTCCTCACAATGAGGCTTGATTGCTTGTTGGCCACAGTATTTAAAGCTAATTTTAAATCATGTCCCACATTTATGGAAAAATGATTTCGAGTGAACGGCTGCAGGGTCCAAGTAAATGTATATAAAGTGGGGCGTGAAAAAACCTGAACAAACAGACGACATAAAATGTGCACTGGGAAGAAAGGCGTAATTTCTTGACTTCGACTACCAGCAATAATGGAAAGTGACTAAATATATTCATTCAAATACTCATGGGCTTACTCACAAAATGTTTGATCTGTTAATAAAATATGATGCATTGTACTAGATTTAACAATTCAGCAGCATAGATAGAGCACTTAAAAATTAGCTCCGAGCTAATTAGCTACAATATTAGAATGGTGCTTGCATGTTAATGTATTAATAATAATGCATAATGTGTAACGAGTAACTTAAAGCTGCACCAAGGAAGATTTTCATATCAACAATTGATGAAATGACGATATGTGAAGTGAAAGGGATCATCAATATGTACAAACCCACAAAATATTACAGCCTGACTTTGCAGTTTCTTATTTCTATGAAGCGTTTTAGTGTTTTTCAGTTTATTGTTTTTTTATTTACAGCCACAACTTCACTGTTTAGCTTTAGTCTCACTGCTAATCAGCCAACAAGACACACTGACTTTTAAAAGGGAGCCATTTTTTTGAATAGAGGAGAGATTGATACCAAAAAGTTTTTTTTTAATGTTTAAATATTTTTAAATAAAATGTTCACACTCATAAATATTTGTAGAATTGATTTACGTGTTCATTCTCATACAGAGCAGGGAAGTGAGATCTGATCACAAGTGGTCACTTGAGACGCATGTGGACACGCATTCTAACGCCAGGTGTGAACTGACGTGCTTAGAGCTGTCCACTTGAGACCGGATCACCCAAGGTGCACGTTAATGTCGGGTCCCAACAGAGCCAGAGATGGGCATTTAGCATTTCCTTCAGTAGCTGATGAAGGTTAAAAGATTAAACAATAGGCCAAAAACATGACTTCAAATGTATGCAAGCTGGACTGTTTTCTAACATAAACACCTTCTGAAGAGATAATATGTAAATGAGTTAACACTGTGTATATACATTTTGCTGTTAAAGACCTTTAACAAATCTATCTTCGCTGAAGTTCCACTTACGGGTTTGTTCTGGGGCATCACATGGTCTTCAACATGGAAGAGAAATCCTAAAGGTGTTTGGAATGACGGCAAGTTTGAACATCTTTAGTTCCCTGACAACTCAGCAAACGTCACGTGCTGAATGATTTCATTGTGCCTTCAAAAGCTCCTCGACAAACGAGGAAGAGGATCTTCGTTTCGTTTTGGTCTCGAGTCCAGAATGAACTTTCAAGCTCTATGAATGCCAGACTTTTGTAAGTACCGGAGCTTTCTTACTTTGTACAATGGCTGTTACTTCAATTAATGATGTGAATACTTGTTCCACCGCTGCCTACTAGTTAAAAATGTAAATTCAAAGGCAGTATATAGGGAGACCTAATTGTTAACTCAACAAAGCCTGTTCCCTCAGACAGCAGATCAGCCTGCTAACAAGCATGAAGTTACGGTCCAAAGCTAAACACGACAGCGCATTAGATGAATTATCAGAAGGCGGCGTGACTATTTCAAAGCTGTAAAAACAAGGCGGTACACATGAAAACATCTGTTGTGTGTGTGTGTGTGTGTGTGTGTGTGTGTGTGTGTGTAAGAGAGAAAAATATAGCAATTTCAGACCAAGAAAAATACATGGAACATCATCACCTCAATTTTCCAGCAATCCCCCAAGCTCAAGAGCACATATGCAAGTGAACACACACACACACACACACACACACAGATGTCCTATGTTGTCCCGTCTCGACAAGCAGTGCAATAGAGATAATTATGTTTAAATGCAGCCATTTAAAGATAAATGAGCAATAGTAAGTAATGATGGCTTATTTCCCATCTGTCTGTGCATCGCTCCGCAGCTGAGCCTGGTGAATGAGCGTCAGTGTGCCGAATGCACAGAACTACTTCAGAGCCTCAATTTATCTCACTCATTACAAGCAAGTAATATCAAGCACAAAAAAAAAAAATCCTATTACTATTAGAAACACTTCACCTTGACAGACAAATGTAGTCATTTCATGGCAGGTAATGTGAAGAAAACATAAATAAAAAACAAGAGAGGATGGATTTGTTGATCTTTGTTACCACAACAGTCGTCCTGGTTCTGACTCATCGGCCTGTAAACCAGATAGTGAGAGAAGAGTGTTTAAGGAGGACTTCATGCTTTGCACGGTGATTGAAACCAAGCCATTGACATGCAGGAGAGTGTTGTCTGGTGATTGTAAAACCAACTGCGCAGAGGGAAAATAAAAGAAGGAGGCACTGGAAAACATCCTGCACGCACTCAAACAGAAACTTTACAGCTTCTCCCTGGAAAAATGTGGGAGAAAATGGCCGCCTGGAGCCCCAGCCACCTGCGCTGATGCATTATTCTGTTTTTGTTTGCCTTGGTTTCATCTGTTTCACCGTCTGTTTTCTGTGGCCCTTTTTTCTCTTCCTCCCTCTGTCTTTTCCTCTCACAAACATACGCACACACACCCACCAAACAAGTCTGAGGCGTGCAGGTGTGAAGGTTGAGTAAGCAACTTGTCCCAGGTGCAGATCGAATGTTTCTGCTATGACAAACGCTGCACTGCATTTCCACATTCCAGTGCATTATTAACCTTCTGTTTGATTCTAATTGTTTGAAAAGTCGGGCACTGAAAGGCAGATTTGAACATTTGATACATCTGTTGTTTGTGTCATATGAGACAGAGACTTCAAAGATTTCTTGACAGGGTTAAGCTGGCTGCAAAATCCGTTTGGAAACAGAATGAAAAACAGTTACTTACTTTTTTCAGGTCAGTTAAGTCCGAGCGGAGTCTGCCCACCGTTTCTGGCCGAGGCTACACCAGATGAAAACCTTGTTTTGCACTGGCCGTGCGGTTGGAAAGCAGACAAAATTAGCATTTGGTCAAATTAGGTGAAATGCGTGCTTTAAACTGTTGTACAGAGAATGAGGGCCAGCTTTTTGTCTGCTGATCCTGACCTGCATTTAGAGGAGCAGACCGCAGAGTGATTGATAATCTTCTAAAGAAGAATTAGATCGAAGAGGCAAGCTTGGCATAGACACACAGACTCCCATCTGACAGTGTCTTCCACATGAGCCCATATAACTGTCACCAGATGCAGAGTTTTCACCAAACCCTGTGGAGTTATGATGACAAACTGGCACAATGAGGAATGATTAACTCTCTCACAGTTAAATGAGGAACAGTAAAAGGCACTATTTTTCAGAAACCCAAAAGTGAGGCTTTTTTTTCTGGCTTAATGGACTAATTTCCTGTCAAATGTATTTTAGATTTAGCATTAAAGGGTCAGTGACAGAAATCTCCGATGCATGTCTTAAAACTCGTTCTACTACTAAAGCACTACAGGTAGGAAAGAAGCAGCATTGATCTACAGCTCTTCGATCCAGATTGAAACATCTTAGTAGCATCAGCTGAAATTTTGCACACACATCTATAGTCCCCTGAGGATTATTCCGAATAGCTTTTGTGATCTCCTGACTTTTACTTGCAGCGCTGTCAGCAGGTTAAAATGTTTCCAGTAAGATCCAGTAAGGAAATTATATATAATATACAATTTTACACAGATATTTATGCTTCCCAGGCAATGATTCCTATTGACTTTGGAGATGTCCAACCACCACCGCGTGGTTACCATTAGTAGTTTTGAGTGAAACATCTCAACAAGTATTAAACGAATTGCCATGAAATCTGGTAGAAATACTTGATTCTTTCACTCAGGAGGAATTTTAATAACTTTGGTGATCCCTTAATTTTTCATCCATGACAGGACTACCATCAGGTCAAAAGCTTTGTGTTTGTGCTATTAAGCAAATGTTAGCATGCTGATATTAGCTTTGATTACCTAACGTGTAGCAGTGGATACCCTTTTTTTTTTTTTGCAAAGACCATATAAATCTCATAGGATTCACTCAGCAGGGGAGCGTCTCCCTTTACCATCTTGCATTTTCACACGTTTCTGCAACAGCTTCTTCTGTAGAGGCATCACTAATCACACTAAGTAGGCAGACATTTCCTCTCTGATCTACTGTAAAAAAAAAAAAAAAAAAAAGAAAGGAGAGGAAAGAGAGAGGAAGAAGAAGAAGATGAAAAGCCACTGATGGACAAAAGATGGAGAAAACCTACAGGAAGCTTTGGTGTTATTACTGCAGTGGATGGTCCGTGTCTGCAGGCACGCACACACATATTCACACCTGCAAATGGGTCAGTAACCCGCAGACCAAATGTTCATTCGCATGCCTGCATGTATGCATTCATGCAAGTTGACATATACACACACATAACAGGCAGGGCGTGTGGAGAAACACAATAAGGCAAGCATGCATGTCCATAGAAACCCGAAAGACAGAAAAAGTAAACACATTCACTTTGGAATCGTACTTTTAAACAATATCATGTGAGCGCAAATGCATGTCTGTGTTAATCAGTTTTATCTCTTTAAATCTAATTCATTCGAGCTAAGTATGACATTGCGAGCCGGGGAGACCCTCTTCCAAACAGGTCCAAGATGAAATCTGAGATGAGTGTGTTTAATCCAACACAATCAATCTTCTCCCAGCAATGACTGCCAGACTTCAGCGCTCCGCATCTCACCTCAGCCACGGGTTTGATTTCCACTGCAAATTTCCTGTTATGGTCATGTTTTAATCAGCCCCGCTGTGTTTGACTTGGAGGCTCCTCACAGGTGTCAAGAAATGGATTATTCCAAGGACACAGTCTGACTTCTCCCTGCATGAGGTGAAATATCCAGCAGAAGCTGACACGCTCGAAGTGTTCGATTATTTCACAGGACTGCTGTTTTAGAAGGATAAAATGCAGGTGTGCTGAGCAACTTTTACACCTTTACTATTCATTATTGTGATATTTTTCCTGTTTGTGTTATACAGCATTTTTTGACCAATTTTAGAAAATCAGCCTTAACACACAAAGAGGCTGATTCAAAGAACGAGAGCAGGATATAACGCAAGAGACTGAACAGGAGACAGAGAGAAATTATGAGTGTCTGGTTAGACTTAGACATGCGGAAGTGTGGTGCATCTGCCCTGTCACGCTCCTGGCCTCAAACTGCCTGAGGTGCCCACGCTAAATAAGCACAACAAATTCAGCACAGGAGGGGGTGTGTGTGTGTGTGTGTGTGTGTGTGTGTGTGTGTGTGCGAAACAGGAATGGGGAACATCAGGCAAGTCTGACACGTAGCAGCACCTTACCGGCAAAACTAACCTCATCATGTCTGGAGAGCAAAAGGTCAAATTGATCTGCAGGAGTTAAGTCGAAATGGAAAAGATCCAGACAAGTGTGAGCGACAATCTGTCGCTGTCAGCGGCCGTAATGAGCTAACGAGGAATAAATGCAACCCGTTGAATGACTTCAGCCGTAAAATAAAGCGATGTTTATAACACGGGTCTCAGATGTCCGTATCTCATTATTAACCTGATTTTAATGCCTCTCCTCCTCCACAAATCCAGACATCTGCTGTGTGTTCGTGGTTACGGCTCACATTGAGCAACCCAAAACCACCAAGAAGCTCCTAATTCATGAGTGTTTTGTGGCTTTTTGCAACATGCCAGAAGCTACCAGCCAGTAGAGGATTCAGATTTGGATTCTGGCATATGGAAGACATTGTCATGATCTTGTGTAATGCAAGATGCTAAATTATCACATTTGATGGCATGGCAAATTGGATTTTGCAAACTTGCTTTGCATAGCATTTCAGATTTGTCAAGGTGCTGAGGAATGTTAATTTACGCCGCATGGCTTAGTCTTAGTTTTGGATTTTAGTTTTATGATTCACTCTGATGAGTTTTCCTATCTCTGAATTTGACATGTCCAACTGCTTATTGGACTGCTTATCTGTGTGTATATGTGTGTGTGTGTGTGTGTGTGTGTGTGCGTGTGTACACGAGAGGGTATGTTCCTACATTATGTGGGTCCATGTGAGTGTGTGCATCTGTATGTATTTTGGCTGTACACGTGAAGCTCTCGCGGTGAGTTCAGCACACTGTGTTTGATTTCTTGAACTCCAGCATTGTTCCAGCATCAGCTCCAAAGAATAAAGTGGAGGCGCATGCTAAAATGTTATGAGTGTCCACCGAGAACTTTTCCAGCTGGATGCAAAACCCTGACAGTTCCTGGCTCTGCTTTCACTCCACTTTATCTCCCGTGCTTGCTTTTACGGGGGAGAAAACATTAGCAGAGGGAAATCTCACTTTACCTTTCCCTTTCCCTTTCGCTCATTCCCTCAGCCTCTCTCCCTCATACCTGTGCCTGGCTGTTTCGTTTTGACAGTGTTTCAGGGAGGAAGATGCAGGGCCTGCAGGCCTCAAAGCTCAGCTGCGTGGCGAGAGGTCCCCTGTGCTGTAAAGGAACTGGAGGTACATCAGAAGCGGCGAACATCTGCTAGGTAGTTTAAACAGTGTCTTCAGAATCTGGCCCCTACTCGGGGAAAGCTCAAAAGGCCTTTTGTTACTGTCCGCTCATTTTTCAATAAACAGATGCAGATAGATAGAGTATATTTTCAATACGCTATGAATCATTGTTTATCTCACCCACTTCGCCATTCAATACTTATGGAATCAGTGCATAAAAGTGTCATTCAAGATTTTTCTTCCAAAAAAAAACCAACCAAGAAAACAATTCAGCTTTACAATCGGAAAAACGAACTTATCCAGGATATATTCTGGATTCATGTTTTGATAAAATCCTGTTTATTGCATTCTGTATTTAAAAAAAGTTTTAAGACACCCTACTCAGTCAGTTTATAAACTTGTCAGGAGATTAGGAAGTTCCCAATTACACAGAATAAGTCATAGCCCACAGTCTCAGGGCTGAGTGGCCATGCTGAGTGGAGGGTACCGCAATGTCTGCAGATGAGGGCTTAAGCGCCCTTAAATGGGCTTCAAATAAAGACTGAGTAGAGAAGGGTGAAACTTTGTTTCTGTGGTCTTAGGCATGCTTAATGCCCCATGGAGTCCTGAAAGTAAAAGCTAAGTGTGTGCAATTTTCTTAATTTTGACTTTGGAGCTGATGCAGATATTCGCTCCCTGTGTGATCCCTGCAGAGAATTTTACATAGTTTTAAGCACATCCTGTGTTCCCCACAGCCCGATGGAGAAGGCAGGCACACACACATTCACACACATTCACACACACACACACACATTCACACAGCCCTCAGCGCTGCTCTGTGGGTCTTAAGTGTGCATAACATGGCAGCCATTATCCTATTAGCAGCAGCGGAGGCCTGGGGGCAGGCAGGGGGGAGAGAAGCAAAAGACAGGAGCAAAGAAACTGGCATCAAAAACAGGAGGCACAGCCAGTGGAAGGAGGTGAAGGAGCAGTCTGCGGGTAAAAAGGAGGCAGGTACTGGTGATGGAGGTAGAGAGGATGAAATGAGCAGAGCACAAGGGAGGAAAAGACATTGACATAAGCTGAGCAGCTGTGGCTACAGCAGTGCAACAAGATATATTTATGTAGGAACTAGACGGACCAAGGCACAGATAAATAAGTGATGGAGGTGTGTAAGAAAAGAGACAGGGGTGGCATGGAGATGACTGAACTTTAAATATCATTCCAAAGAAAGCACCATTACCAGAATATTCAAAAATATCCAAACAGCCGCTTGGATAAAAGCCCTGGGAGACCTGCTGGGTGGAAGCCGTTACTACTGTACCAGGTATGAATTTGAAAGCTTTTTAAAGAACATATTTTCTCTTTGATCTGTAACGGAGGTCCCGCAAAGCTTGATTTGGCGAGCGTCCACAGATCCCAAGCGCCAAAGTCAATCTCCCCTTTGAACTGCCCAAATAATTGACTTCTCCTACCACTTCATTATAACATGCTAATTTCCATTATGATTGATTAAACCAAGCTGCTCCTCTTCTCTGTCGCAGACCAACCCCAAGAGCTCTGTTCACAGTAGGGGCATAACGATGGGCTTATGCAAACTCTGTACCCTCTTTTCTCCCAATTACTGCTCCACCTTCCCCCCCCACACCACCATCCCCCCCCATTTTTTCTTCCTTCCTTCCCTCCCTAACTTCCATTCCTCACTCTCTCTCTCCGTATTCAGCCACCCTGTCCGGGCTCCTTTCAAAAGGTCTCTATTGAAGGCAGGGAAAAAGGCTCAGCAGCAGCAGCTGGCCGCTCTTTTCTCCAGGGCAGGTATAGAGGGGCTGGGAGCTCTCTGCATGAGCGAGCCCCACTCCTCAAGCTCCATTCAGCTCTGCTTTTGCCTCCGCTATTCACCAAGGCCCTACTTTGTCAGGAGCAGGGGAGCACAGAGAAAAAGGAGGGATCGCCCTTTTCTCTCTTTGTACTCCGCGTAGCTATACAAGCGCTCCCAAAGCCTCCGCTAATGAGTTGGCCTCTGCAGTGTTGTGAGTGGGGAGAGAAGAAGGTTTGTGAAAGAGAAAAGGTTTGATTAATACGGGTTCATTCTGTTCACTGATGGAACGTCAGTCTAGTGTTCATTAGCCAACTGGGTGGCTTTGCTTTGAAAGTACGTTTGTGTTGAATGTGTGCCTGCTTTAGAATATTTATAGGGAGAGCTCACCAATTTAAATTTTTTAGTAAATGTACAAGTGCAAATACAGTGAACTGTTTTACTGAAGCATTTGTGTGGTGTGGAGAAGAAAAACTTTTGTGCCGCAGCAGTTCGTCAAAAAACCTGTTTCTCTAAACCTCTTCTCAGTGGATGGAAAACACACACACACACACACACACACACACAGTGGCATCACTTAACACAGCATCTAATTGCCATTTCGCCACAGTTAATAACACACTTAAGATAATGTAATGATGTTGAATGAATTGCTCGTAAACATATACAACACACACCGAGGGAGAGGCCATATGGTCCACCGTGCGGTAAATGGGTATCCAGTTACTTCAAATAAATTGAATTTTCCACCTCTGGCCTGTGGTGCCATTGAGTGTGTTTGAAGACCTAATTGAATTTAGACTGGCGGACCATTCGGATTTAGCTGGCTAATTAAATGGATGTCGAAACGCTGCGCCTATGTGTAACCAACCATGAAATGCAACGGGTCAAAGGTAGGTGTGGTGATTTTATATGTCATGGGTTTAAATAAAGTCATTTTAGGAGTTTTACGCGAAACACTCGGGTAAAAAAATGCCTTTTTCTAATGTAAGAATAAAACATGCTTGTTTAAGTACGGGACGGTTCATTGGGTTCAGCAATTCCAAATGTGATAATTATATTCTACACAACAAAAGCTGTTTTTAAAGCCCTTCAGACGCTGAAGAGAGAGCAGAAAGTGGGAGATAAAGACAAAAGAGAGAATGAGATGCCTCCTTGGTGCAAATGCACTGACACAAAAAAACACAGAAACAAAGAGTGCTGGCAGACAAAAAGCTGTTTGGCTGCTGCAGCCGTGCAACACAGAAGTCACCTTTCAAAGAGTGAAGCAAGCACATTCCTCTCCTTGCGCTGAACAAAAACTGTTCCAGGCCATCGCTTCTTTTATGAAATATTCTATTGACAAGGCCTATTAAAACAACCATAGCCAAGTACACAAGAGTCGCCCTTCTCCACCCGCCTGTCAAAGAAGCTGTAAACCAACAAGCCACAGGCTTCAACTTTGTCTTCTCAGGGTGAGGATGTGAGCGATGTCGACACAAGTAAACACCTGTTGAAAGGACGTGGAAACCAACTGCCATTTTGGCCCTACTTTCAACAATGCATACCTTCATTGCGGCTGACACTGTTGCTTGATGTGTAAGCATAACAGACGGGGCGAGCGCCTCTGGCCACGCCTACCTCGTGATGGAACAGGTTAAGGAGCTGGTATGGTTTGTCTCTAATCGCTCGCCATTGGGCCCCCAAGCTGCAAGACTTACCTCCTGACAGGAACTTGGCACGGCACGAGCTGATTCACTCTCCTCATTAGACAAACATTGATGAGAAATGTAAATGTTAGCACCACTTTCAATATAGATTAAAAAAATAACAGCGAGAGAAGAAAAGCCAGAGCTGTGTTGTTTGGACACCTGCAGATCATGTGGTTGTGCCGAACACTAACAGCCACCCCTCAGCTGAGCCGTCTTTATTCAGACATCATTTTGTTTTCACCTCCTCCATTAACACTTGTCTAGTTCATGACCTGGGTGAGGTATCTGTGTTGGGCAAGTTACTATTAAAGTTTAACCAATCACCAAGTACATTTGCTCCCGGGGAAAGTTATTAGATTAGCTTATCACTCACTTGTTACTACTGTAATAACTTGTTACGCAACATTTCATTACTCAGCTGTCAGCTCAATCAAAGGTCTCTTAATCAACTCCAATTCCTCCACACACATGTTTTATTTAGAAGGAGAAATCTAAAATAAGATATTACATTTTTAAAGCATTTACTCACCATCAAGCCGCTGTAGTCGTTGATGGTGAAGTGCCGTCGTCACAGTGAAGCTGCGTGCTACCTCCGAACAAAGCCAGCTGAGGTTAAGGTTTCCGAGTTAAGGTTCACCAGTGGGTAGTGTCGGCAGTAACTGTAAATACAACAACTTGGAGTTACCGGTTACTGGTATTATCATTTGTCATTTTGGTTGCCAAACTTTAAGATAGAGGCTCTTATCTAATATGAGCCTGTCAGGGGGGAGACGCCCAGAAAGGGAGAGAGTGAAGGAGGAACGTAAATGAATTGAAACCAATGGCAAGCTCGGTGCGTGGTTGATGACAGAGGACCAGAGAGGGCCCCAACCACCCGGCGGGAGTGAACGATGCTGTGGTGAGAGAATGTGGGGTCCTTTTATCGTTGGTGGCAACCTAAGGCATCCAGATTACGTTGTGGCCTGTTAGTAGATAGTAGCCATGAGGCTCGGTGTAAAGTAAACCCCATCAGACCTAACAACTCAATATTTTACTTGTCCTACCTTTGCCGGGACACCGGGAGTTGCTTAATTCCTCTTTTGCCTTCCCCACCTGCAGTCGGCACAGGACACGAACATGAAGTGTCTGCAAACTGATCCATCAAACTCCTGGTGAGACAGCGAACAAGCATAGCTCCAAATTATTACTGCAATTAGTATCTGCTAAGTAATCACTGAATCACAAGTTACAATCCCTTACACCACTTGTTACTGAACAAAGTAATCACATTACCAACGCTGCTCCTGAGCCGGTGGCCAGAATCACTCTTGATATTTATTCTGTTCGAACCATAACGGAGGCTTGTGATCCCATGAAAATCATGAATACAACATGATGCCAAGTGGGAGCACAAAGACCGGCTCTAAAGCAAAGTGTGTCAGACAAGAGGATTTGTATACATGTCAAATTTGGCCTCTTGCCTATGAGGATGATCGAGCTGTGCGTTGCCCTCTTACATTTTCTCTTTCTCTGCATCTGTCTTGCTACGCTCTTCCCCGTACGGGCCACGCATCACGCCACTTAGCAGGCAGCCTTGTATTGACAGAAATGCCCAAACTGTTCCTGCTTCCTATTAGCGAAGCATCTCCACGCTCCTGCAACACCCGTTAGCCATCCAGCCCCAGTGTGATGAGTTGGCCGGGTTTCACGCCTCTCCAGTTTATAGCTGACGAATAGCTGCAGCAGATGGTTTCTTATCTTTGAAGATTCCAGTAAGACGAGCGTGATGAATCGCTTCAGGCCTTACGCATTCATTCGCCCTCTCCCCATCCCCACCACCATCACGTTACCCCTCCAGCACCAGAGAAGAAGAAAAAAGAAATGTGAACAATATGTAGTTGACTCATCAAGTACACCTACGAAGCTTCTGCTTTCACTTTTCTCATACCAGACCCAGAATTTTGAGACATGCCTGCATTGACACTTTCATCCCTTTCCAGCTGTGTAAACACCAGTATGGTTGGTGTTAAAAACATCCATACAAAGAAAAAAAGCAGGCTCATCTGGTACAGTCATTATCCTCTTTACAATGCACTCTCATGACAGACTCACGTCCACTCTTCTCATCAGTCACAACTTCACACAGCAGCTCACGGGAAAATGGACGCGGGGCGAGGGTGAAGAGCGGACCAGTTATGGTAGCAAAAGCTGTTAATGCTTTCCTTACAATGCGAATTCTTTGCAGGGCTCTCTGTTTCTCAGATGATAAATCCGTCCATACCTGAGAGGGAATATCCCTCAGGATGATGTCCCCCATGTGAAGTGTTGCCTACCATGAAACCACTTGTGCTGCACAGTTCCATACATTTATGAAAAATATAACTAGAGAGCAATGATAGAGTACAAACGTGCATGCTCAGTAAAGTCTCTCTTGTAATTGGTCAAATGTATATGGAAAAACAGGCAGTTATAGATATAAATAATCTAGTTCATCTAGGCTTATCAAATTCTGGCAAGACTGTTTTACGTTAATTGGGCTAAATTTGCAAAAGACGCCCAGCAACAAACTTCCACCACAGTACGCAAACATTCCTGTTGAAAGAGCCTTCAGACCGAGCTTGGTGTATTGGTCAAAATCTGAACCCGGTATTAGCGTCCTGCATTAGTAAAGTTATTTGTGTGCCAAGTCATCCAAAGCGGGTCATCCACCAAATAAATCACATTAAAAGACGTGTCAACAGTCGTCTCAAAATAGCCCCCCAAAGTACCTGGTCCACATACCCTCTCTGTTGAAGGAACATCAAAATGCAGGGTTGAACATACTTGGGATGGCTGCAACCTCCTGTCACTTGGAACTGAGGGGATGTGGGACACAGAGGGCCTGAAATAATGAAGTGAAAATTAGATGGTAATTCAGTCTGATTATCAGGGTAGGAGTCAAATACTATGAATATTTCTTTTGAAGTGAATATTTTGAATAAATATTTGACTTTATAGATGTAAATTAGGTAGACTGTAATCTTAATTTTTATCTACACTGAAAGAAACATTGTAAAATCAATGAATGTGATTTAATAGTGCATGATGTCATCCTTTTTAGAGACAAACTCAAAACTAAACTCAAATCTCAAAGTAAGAGAATTTCAGGACAAACTAAAGAAATAGGTTTTCCTCCATTACTCAGTTTTCCATCAGCTACAAAGTCATGTTTTAACAAGGTCTAGTTTCTCAGATATTTTCCTTGCCTCTAAGAGCTGGAGGCCTCACCTGTAGGCTCCTGTGCTCACTCACACACGCATGATGCAATGTGAAACCTTCGCCTATTCACTGGAAAAAAAAGAATGAGGAACTGTGCCACTAAAGTGCCTGCAGTGCTGCAGGTGTGAATATCTTAGTCCTCGCAACTGTGATTAATAGCAATGAAATCTGGGACTTCTCCCAACACAAAGCTATCACAATAGCTCTGACAAAGTCTATCAATCCGATCCGTCAGTGCCAGGAAAAAAATGCGATGGGGAGAAGTGTTCACGGGGCCAAGAGGCTGACGGGGCCGCTGATTTATCACAGATGTGCATTTTTGAGACAACGGGCGAATGTCATGTGATCGTCATAGGGCACGCTCAGATGGTGAAAAGATCAGGCTGGATGCACAAAACACACAGACATGCATGCACGGGTGTGACTGCACACAGAGCACACCTAGTTAGCATACAATCATGCACACAGATGCTGAGACACACCTGCACAAAACATCTACTCTGGTTCACCACAGCGGTATAATAAGTATTCATATCCTTCAGTAAGCAACATTACTTTGCCACAATATCAAAATAACAAAATACAAATAAAAGTCCTGCAAGAACTTTAAAGTTTAAGTGGTCATTATGTAGAATGGCCCCTCAACAGAATAGCATTACTCATTATTACATAATATTACTGGAATATTATTACTGATGCAGTAACTTGTAAGCAGAATTTTAATTCCACATGTCGTAAATATGGAGCCAATTTGAACAATTTCATATGAGCCTGGGCATGAAACCAAGAACTTTTACTGTTGGGATTACCAATACGAAATATAGACAATTAATACATTACAGATTAACAACTGCCAAGTGAATAAAGTGGAGTCATAAGTCAAATGTTTTCCCCTGAAATGATGTGGAGTTGAAGTATAAACTTTCTTAAATTGGTTATACTCATGTAAAATACAGGTGCTTTACAGGATGTCCTGTACTTCAGTACTGTACTTTAGTAAATGTACAGCATCACATGTAAAAGTCCTGCAGTCAACATTTTATTTAAGTAAAGCACAGACGCATTACTATCAAAATATGCTTTAAGTACTAAAAGTAAAAGTAACCATGCAGCGTGACCAATTTCAGAATAACGTATATTATGTTAATTGCTTTTTCAAACATTAATGTGCACATCACTTTCATGTTGCAGCTGGTAAATTTTAATCACTTTATATACTGTTGTGTAGCTTCATTTACAATAATATCGCATATTTCATTTGTTGATAATAATTTGCATTAATAACCTGAATCTGTAAAGTAACAAGTAGCGTAAAGTAAAAGGTACAATATTTACATCTGAAATGTGGGTAAAGGTATAAAGTAGCATAAAATGGTGATTATCCAGTAAAGAACAAGTATCTCTAATCTGTGCTTGGTTACTTTCCTCCACTGCAAACATGTGAAATAGCTGATCCTTTACAGATCAATTTGAGGAAGCACACCTATTAATAGAACAGTTATTGATCCTAGTATCAATAAAAGTGTTGGAAATCAAGTGACACTAGTTGCTTTCCTCTTCAATTTCCAGGAGGATCAGAGGACACATCCTGCACTGTTTATTACTTCCTTCATGTCTGTGGTTTTTCATGCAAAATCTTCATTTCATTGTTTCCAACAAACACTTTAAATTGCATTGTTATGGCATTCAAACTAATTATGTTATTATGGCTTGTTATAATGCGATTACAGAGCTTGATCCCCGTGATTGTCTCTTTAAGAAACAGTGAGAGTGAGCGGAGGTGGTGCGGTTTCACACCCCGGGGTGGGAAACATAGGCGGCGCCGGCGACCGCTGACTGACAGCCGGCCAAGGGCTCTGCAGCTCCGCGGCGCACGGAGAACCGGCGACGACCAATCAGGGACGCGCTCGACCCGCCCATCAAACCCAAGCAGCCAATCGGAGCGAGCCATGGGGCGGGCCCTCGGAGAGTCGCTGTTGTGCATCCAACGTGGGACTACGGAGCGATCAGCCCGAGAAAAAAGGAAAAGTGACTCAAGAGGGGAAAAACTCACAGTGGTGGTGCACGCTCGGAAGGAGGGGGGGACAATATTTTGTATTAATCGGATCGGCGAGGTTTAGTGACCGCAGACTGCACCTGGTAAGCTGTCGGCTGAGTTCCTCCGGAGCGGACTGTGCGTTTTTCAAAGTTGGATTTATTCAACCGCAGCCGTGAAGCGCTGGAGAGATTTGGACGGTGTGTGTGTGTGCAGCTCTCGGTTTGAGACACCAACGCTGGAGTTATCGGCACTATCCCCGCGGGTCTTAACTTATTTACTACACCTTTAAACTTGTGGACATTTATTATTATTTTTTTTTTTAAAAAAGAAAACGCCGCCGTGTTAGCGGTTAGCTAAGTTTGTAACAGTTGAGCTGCTAGCCGGGGCGCACTGCGTCCTTTAAACAATTTTGTTATCAAACATGTCACCAAAAACGGCTTCCCCACAGGAGAAAGTAGTTGTTATCCTTGTATGAACACACACTTTAAACTTCAATTCAAGTTAAATAAACACACAAGTCCTCCGTAGCCGACTTCGGCTCGTTAATCTGTGAATCACCTTTGATTTTTTTTTTTTTTTTTTTTTTTTTTTAGCCCGCGTCGGACACCAGTAGAGAAAGTTGGACTGGGAAACTTGTTTCCTAAATGACTTGTTACTGGGATGGGAAAAGTTTTACAGCACCACAGTTGTTCCCACTAACCTCTGTGTTAGAAGAAGACAGTTAATGTGGTGTAGAAAGCGGCCGCTCGCCCCGAAGCTACATTAATACTCCAGTTTGTGGGTACGAGGAGAGAGATCAACGGCCGCGCTATTAAAACTGGATACAAAATGGCGGCGCCCCTGGGACGATTTGGATATGTTTCACGTTATGTTTTTTATTTAATTTTGTCGCTCCAAGTGTTGATCAGTCGTGGATTGAGTTCAGACCTGCCCTGTGCCCTGAACTGTACCTGCAGCGGAGATTCAGTGGACTGTAGCGGTCTGGAGCTGACAGCTGCCCCCGTGGACCTTCCAGTCCGGACTGTTTCCTTGTAAGTAAAGCGCTCAGTTATTTATTGACCAGCCCATAACGGGGTAACAGGGTCTGCAGAGAAATTAAAAGTGCATAACAGCAGAGAAACTTTTTTTTTTTTTCTTCTTCAGCAGGCAGCAGAGCCCCCTCTTGTCTGTACGGTTTCCCCCCTTAAGGAATCCGGTCTGAGGAGATTTTTGTGGTTCTGATTTGAGTTGCATAATTGTCTGTGGACTGTAACAGGTTGAGAGAGGCAGGCTCCTTCTTCAGAGCACTAACTTTTAATAAGATCTAGGAGCTAAAATTGAGTTGATCCTCTTTTTTTTCTTGTTTGTTTGTTTGCTGGGGACCCCCCTCTTACCCCAGCACAGTCCACTATCCCCAACCCTGGAGGTCCCTGGACCCCCTCTCTGGAAACTCATGCTCATGTTTGCACAGACAGACCTGACACTTGGTTAGGATTGTTTGGACGCTTCGTGAATTCAGCTCTCGCCTCCATCTTCCACATAAGGACAGCAGACAGGCCGGCTTCTTAATTGAGTTTTGACAGAAGGCCAAATGTCGTATTTTAATATCCATCATTTCAGCATTAGTTGTCTTTTTAAACTTGTGTAATCGGCCTGTATTTACAGTCATTTAACAGGTGCAGGAAGGAGGAGGAGTGCTGTGTTAGTGGACGTTGATTTAGGGATGGATGCCTTGCTCAAAGGCACATTTAGGTGTTGTGGATAATAAAAAGAACTCACTAAATTATCCCTGTTATTTTCTCAATGTGTCAGATATTTATTTTACTCATAAGACATTTTTTTATTTATCATAATGCCTTGTGCAATTCATCATACATTGTTGGATTAACTCTCAGAAATATAAATTACAGGCCATGACTTGAAATCTTTTGCAGTCAGAAACAGTACAAAATGTATTCATATATCTAAAGTTGGGAATGAACAAACTGTCCTTGCAGGGTGAATAAACAAATAGATGCCAACATGTCATAACTAATCAACGTCCGCTTTATTTAGATTTATGACATATATTACACTAATGTCCTGTTTCTGTGTTGCTAGTCAGAGTTCACAAATTAAATTTCTTGGAAATTTAGCGAAGGATCCTCAGGAGAAGACTGACAACAGTTGAGACCCTGTCTGCCAGCTCATTTGGGAAATTAGCCAATTTGGGACATTTTTATGGAACATCCTCCAGTGTTTGGGGAACTTCAGCGCTTATCGAGCTGAATGACACAATTTATTTACAGACAACACAACTCTCTGTCCTCCCAATCAGCGTTCTGACTCTGACCACAGTATATTGCAGCCACTGTGTCCGATGGCAATTGTGAGTCCTTGGTGACAATTAAGCGTGTTGTTACAGAATTTTCAGCGTCTGTTTGTGTGTGTGTGTGTGTGTGTTGCTGTGAATGTGGGGTTAAAGAGCAAAGACCCAAAGACTCTTCTGGCTCCCAGGTTCCTGTGTTAGGCAGTTTATCTTCCCCTGGGAAGGGAGGAATGCAACTTTTAAAAAGTCCTCTAAAAACATGAATAACGGCACTTGTGCCCGGGTAGCCTCATTGCCCTGAAGGGCCACTTAGCCAAGTTCAAGTGCAGACGCTGTTTATCATGCATGTATGCAGACGCACACTGCTCTCCCTGTCCTGGTGGACAATGGACAACTACGGTGACACAAATGTCCCCTCTGAAACAGCTGCTCTAAACCTTTTGGTTTGTGTAGATATGGTCCTGCGCGAGCTCTGTCTCGCTCCAAGTCTCCTTCCATTATCTCGGTCAAACCTTATCAGTTGAGATTTAAGGACCCGCAATCTTGTTGTTTTCAAAAGGAATGGCTTTATGGCTTTGGATTATCTTTTAAAACACCTAGGTTGCATATTTCCACACCACTTGAGATAGTCACATTATGTTGGCAGGTAACTCAAAGGGAACCAGCACTGTTCCTCCTGGGTCTGTAAACGAGCCAGATTAGTAGATGATTACTGTAAACCCAAAGAGACAAGTATGAACAGTTTCACTTGTGGCTCAGTATGATCCCATTATAGGCTGCTTTATGCCAAGCCCTGTCCACTTGAGTGGATAAAATGACTTTTGGTGTTGTGGGTTGAAAGTTGTTAGTTGAGATTTTGAGTGCTTCCTGTGCCCGAGACTGTGCTGGCCGTGTGTGTGTGTGTGTTTATTCACAGACGAATGGGGAAACTGTAGTATTGATTCAAATGACAAGTTGATCTAGCAAGCGTTAATAGTGCAGTGCAACAATAACAGTTTTATCTTGTCCGTAGAGCTGACTGGGAGTTTGTGTTTGCACAATGCCTTGGTTTTAAACAAAGTGCGATTGTCCATCTCTGCTCGTCTCATCTGAGCCAAGTGAATCAGTGTGAAATCGGCTGTCTCTGTTATGTTTACCCCAGGGAAGAAGGAGCAGCAGCAGCAGCAGCAGCAGTGCTGGTAGGGTGGACAGTGTTGGTGGGTGTCAGTAAACATAAATAATGCTGATAAAAGGCTCAAAGGAATATCTCAATAGCCTGAAACACTCGTAGAATTTGGCAGTTAAGCAAGTAGCTAAAACACGTCTGTCTGCAGTTGTTAATCAACAAGAAGCCTCTAAAATTAGTCGTACATATACGTGTGCTTCCTGCTGTGACTTACAGACTTTAAAAGCCCTCTTCGTACAGCTGTACTGTCTGTAAAATTAAAGTAGCTCAAGGAGAGAGGCCAAATCTAGCTTAAAATAAATGGAGATTTCCCACCCTTTTGTGTGGGTGAAGAAGGATTGCGCTGTCATGTGTTTGTTGCAATTATCTTTACACAGGCTCTTTAAGTGGAATTACAGTAATGAACACAGCGGGAGCACCTCAGGACCTGCATTTACACGACACAGAGCGAAATAGTTCTCAGGGAGAGTCGTCATATCTCCGCCAGGATGGAGGAGTGTTGCAGAGCGGAGTTTTGTGCAGGTGGCAAATGATATTGGCAAAGTGTTCACACTTTCTGGTAGAAAACGGAAACATTTCCTGCCTTAAATTACTGAGGCCAGCCCATAACTCCCTTGAATGTTTGAAATCTACAGCTTTAAAACTACAAGCCATTATGATTAATTGCAAATAAGTGTTATAAAAAGGGGCGTTGGACCCTAATTACATGCACTCAGCTCCTGCTCCGAGGTAGCACAGTTGTTTCTCACTTTCAGAGTGCTTTGCAGGAGTGATTCTGGGAGCCTTGATGAATATGTGTCTGGGGGAGATGGGTGGCTAGAAGGCAGGTGGTGGCAGTTTTTTTTAGGATATGTATGGGGGCTGGAAATCCTTGAACATGCTTGAATTTTAATGTGGTGTTGTCGAGGTTTGAAAAGTGCTTGTATTTTGGATAAAGTGTTAGAAACTGCTTCAAATCCCAGCTGCATTATATAATATACCACTATATGACTTTTTAGATAACAAAATAAGTCAGAGTGTAATTGATATGAGTATATATCTAATTTACTGCTGTGTAAGGTGCCAGAAAACCTTGAAAATGCACCTGGAGAAGCTTGAATTTGACTCTGGAAAAGGTGTAGGAACCCAGCAGCTTATCCATCAGTAGCTGTTCTAGCAGTCCTGTGGCTGCAGGCTTTGCAAAACCCCCCTCATGCTTTCCACTTGTCAAAATAATCTCTCTTCAGGACCCAGATTGGTCCACAGAGAGAAAGTGGCCTTGATGAGGAATCAAGGAAACTAACATGTTGCACATCCTGGCAGAGCTAATAGCGATGGTGAGGGATTGAGGGGAATGTGAGGGGTCATGAAGGGCTTTCCGCAAAGACATGGGGTAGCCAGCTAGGAGGACCCAGGGGAGCGCCCTCATAGAGAATTTGGCTGCAGAAGCCCAAATTCAGTGGCATTTGGCACATTATTCCACTATTCCATCATATGCACTGATCTTATTTATTGCTTATGTCAATGATTTTGCAGGATACCATCTCTGCTCAGTCGTATACATTATAGCAGGAAGTTCCACTATAACATGTTTTATTTTCAAAACATGATCCAGGGCATCTGCCATTAATTTGCATTATTGTTCAGAGAGCTAGGCTATGACTAGGCTACTTTGACAACATTGCTTTAGTATGTGTTTGCAGTGCATCTTGGAGATGGTTCTGTTGCCAAAAGCACAATGTAAATAAAGATGATTGATTCATTCGTTCACTTATTAAGCTCATAAATATTTGCGTTTATAGGAAATGCTTTTAGTGGATTTTGTAATGCTCTATGCACAATTGGCACATTTCTGCCACAGGTCAATCAATCAATCAATCAATCAATCTTTATTTATATAGCGCCAATTCATGTCAGCGTTATCTCAAGACGCTTTCCATAAAGAGCAGGTCGGATATTATATTAGATATATGTGTGTCCTGAATGAGGATGTGTCTTTATTTTGCTAATAATTGTCAAGCACTGCCGTCGACTCGTTCTCAACTCGGTAGGACACAACCGCTCACCTGAGTGCGCACACACATTCATGTCGAGCATGTAGGGGCGGGACTGACAGAGACAGATAGGCTCATTTCTCTTATCTTATTTCAATCAAAAGTTAATATAATAAAGTAGCCGACTGGATTTAAAATGAGTTGCCTGCGCTTGTGGAACGCTGTGGTGGTGGAGAAAATGTGTGACTGACCATATATAAAGAAATTACTACAGTGCATTGAGAACTTATTGCAATAATAATGAACTGATAATGTATTGCAAGAAAAGTGGCCATAGTAATTGTTTTCACTTATTCATCATGATGTCCCATCCCTGTGATATAGCTTCTGCAGTTATTATTTTCTTTCACTCAAACATACCCGCTGCTGCTTTACATCAGTGCTTCTGATAACTGACCACCAGCCTCGGCTGCGTGTCCGTTGTTTCTGATTGATGAAAAGCCTAATACCATTCAAAGCAAGTTTGCTCTCACACAGTCACGTCTTCCCTCTCAAGAGTGGTGCCTTATCTCATTTGCAGCCACGGTAATGTGCATAAAAAGCATGTTTGTCCGCAGTGCCACAGGCGTAATGGGATTCTGCAAGTAAATAAAAGCATGAACATTAGTAATTTTGGCTGGGATTGCTGTGGTTGGATAGAGATAAGGCAGATACATGGTGTCTGTTTGCCACTGTCTCTTTGCCTTGTCTTATGTGAGACTGTAAAGTCCCTTTTTGGTTTTTACTTTTAGAGAAAGCTGCAGTTTTTATGGGAACACCAGCTTGCAGCAACTCAGACAAGAAGAAGCCTGATTTTTGAATAGTCCCCTTTGTATCCCAGTGTTTCCCAAGTGGTTTCATGAGTTTCCCAGTGTGCTGGCCATAATGTTTGGTGTGGACCAAATGTTCTGCTGCAACTCAACCCCAAGCTGTAGCCTTAAACCTCACAGCGCAGCCTTATTGGTAAACACCACCCCCAACAGTTGGTTTTGGCTTCTGCTCTCAGGAAATGGGTTTGTGTTGGTGGTTTCCTGGCAGGGGTTGGGAGCTCAGCTGGCTGGTTGCGGACTGGCCTGCAGAGGGTGGGGCTGCAGATCACCTGGCCTGGGGGAATATGAGGAGAGGTGGTGGTGGTGGGGTGGGGGGACATTTTCCGCCCACTGCATGGAAGTGTTTTGTCAATGTCACGGTCTGCTGCTGCTGCTGCTGCCTCCAGGCTGGTTCCACTAGTTGGTGAAAGTCCTGTCAGTGGTCAGAAACCTCAACCACTGTCACACATGTTGTAACACACTGAGAAAACCCAGAGGAAATGAAACATTACGGGACTGTCTGCTTCTATGGCATATTGTGACTTACAGGCACAGTATAAGCATGCAAACATAATTTGCCACAGTAGGATTATGCTTTCCCTTGTTACGGCGTTTCTATCAGGGCAATTTTACTGTTTGTCAGCTTGAACTAATGCATGAACGCCTCACTGCAGAAACGCCTTTTGCTTAAACAGGTGAACATTTCAGCAGCCGGGGCAGAGCTGCAGCGACAGCAGCAGCACCGAGCAGGGCTGAGCTCCTTGTGGTTTCTAGAGCATTGCTCGCTAGGCAGCCTTGTAATCTTGTGGTACTGGGAGTGATTACAGCAAGTTTGTTTATTGTCATAGTTTCCCTACCCTTGTGACTCTCATGTCTACTTGCGGATAAAGTTAAAGTCAAACTCGAGTGTTTGGAAGGGGTTTGGGTGATTTTATCACTGGCACTGATCTTTATCAGCTGCTCTTCACTTTTTCCTCCCTTATCAGGAGGTTTGGTGTTGAGATGGATAGTAAAAGTACAGGGATTTCCTGTATGGACATTTAAAGCACCAGTCTTTTTGTTTTTACTCTATAAATGGTCCTCTTTCAACTATCTTAAAATGTTTTTTGCAAAACAAAAGCTGTGAACAAATTAGGAAGCAACAGCTAAGGTCGAGCCCCCTCTCCAATAACGGCAGATAAAGTCTGACATTAACATGAAGATATGGAATGAGCTCATGGCCTCGCACAGGCTTTAATGACAATCAAACAGCTGCTGCCACAAGTCATTCTACAGGAATCCAGTCAGCAGAATAGATGGTCCTTTTGTGAAGACACTATAGGGCGCCAAGTTTTTTTTTTTTTCCACCTTTCCCTCTCCCCCGAAGTCGGTGTCTACAAAGTGGGCTTGATCGATGAATCATCTGTGAATTCTCTACATCTGGTAAGAATTTGGAAATCTGGAGAAGATGTTAGAGAAAAAAAAAAAAAAGCGTGACTTGGACGGGGGAAGGGAGAGGTGCTGTGCAAGTGAAGCAGCTTCTCCCCAGAAAACAGGCAGTCCTTCGAGAAGTGAGTGGAGCTCTGAGTGCTAAGTGGGGCCAAACTTTTTTTTTTTTTTTTTCCCAAACCTTGCCACGATATTTGTCTGTACTTTCTGATGTAGAAAAGAGCATCAGAGCTCCACTGTCTAGACAGCCACACATTCACATGCACTTACAGTGTAATGATTGCACGGCCCACTGTTTAGACACTAGTTTCACCGCTGGCTGCAGTGTCATTATCGCAGAATTTTGCTCTGCTAGTATAATAAACAACCGACTAACAATCCTGCTTTTTTTTTTGCTCACTTTGAAGTTGAGAGCATAAGGTCAGCTGTCTGCACAGTACTAAAACAATAGCCCCACTTAAGAGACATAGAGTATTATGTTATTCTTTCAGATTAATTGGGGACATTCATTTCCTTTTACTCATAATGAAGTAATCTGGTGCCATTTGTAGCAAATTACATTGTTATCACACTACAATCCAATGTTAAATGCAGGAGCATGATCCTGTGTGTGTGTGTGTGTGTGTGTGTGTGTGTGTGTGTGTGTGTGTGTGTGTGTGTGTGTGTGTGTGTGTGTGTGTGTGTGTGTGTGTGTGTGTGTGTGTGTGTGTGTGTGTGTGTGTGTGTGTGTGTGTGTGTGTGTGTGTACACATACATGCATGCAGTGTGGACAGCACTGGTGTTGTTGTGCTTCTCATCTGGAGTGTCCGGGCTGGCGTCGCCGGGTCCGGCCGTGGGTTCGTGCAGTGCCTCGGGCTTGTGCAGACCCTTTTCCCAACCGTCTCCCTGTTTGTTTGGAGTGCCCCGCTCCATCCACTGCTTCGGCCCCAAACCAGCAGTGTGAAGGATGGCGGTGCACATGGCCCCAAGATGTGGCCCGCCTTCCTGCCTCTGAAGACTTCAGAAACTGAGTCACGCTCCCCGCCTGGCTGATTTCAAAGGCTGGAGCAGCTCTTTTGTGTGTGTGGAGGGTGGGGGGGGGGCGGCAGGAATCTGTAATGCAAATGGTGAAATATGCTCTTTCCATCAGCGGTGCGTTTCTCTGATCTTGCACCTACGTTCTCCTCACCTTAGATCCTCCACTTACTGGTGGTTAACTCGGATTTTAGCTCATCACATTTATCATTATTATTGCCAATCTTGTTCGTGGGCTTATGCTTTTAACCTTGTCAAAGTTGATAAGATACTGGCTTTGTTCTGCCTGTTTCCTCTGTTTGACTGGTGTCTAAAATGGTGGCCTGGAGCTGGTGTTAGCTTTGTGTACACTCTCACTGCAGTTGCCTGGCTATAAACTGGCCCTTAATGACAGGAAGAGTGGTGTGTGTGTGTGTGTGTGTATGCGTATGTCTGGCCCTCTGACACTCAGGTTATTATTTGACTAGTTTTTATGATGCTCTGAAATCAACCACATTAAAGGGCCTTTGTCTCCCTGCTGGACTACAAAAGGCTCATCACTGACATCACTTCACACTTTCAGCGAGCAAAGTTCACGCTGCATTTATCTACGATAGAAATGGGAAAGATAATGATGATGTATCTGTGTATGTGTAAGTCCCCGCTCTCTTCCTCCCTCCCCATATCTCCTCTCTCCCACACACGGACTTGTGCTGACTTACAAGCATAGTGTCATACGCAATGACATCACTCCTGTACTCCCAGCTTTCCTCTACTCCCACAGCACCCATAACACTGCTATTTTTTAAAGCCTTTTAATGAGTTTTATATGTCAGATCAGCTACATGGTCCAGCAGTGACGGTCTACTGCAGACGCTGAGCCCTATTTTTCTTCCTTAGACAGTTTGCTTAGTCAGACAGGCCTTTTATGAGTTTATCACATTGTCTCTCTTTTCCAGGCAGGCTTTTAGATTGAATCTAATGTTTCACAGCGCTCACATATCCTTCCAGTAGTTGGCTGATTATCAGTTGATTTAGCAATTATTTTAAGAACAAAGAGATAAATGTCCTGTGCTTTGTTACCAAGGTCACAAGTAACATTTGTCAGACAAACAGCCCAAAAACCCAAAGTTATAAATGTTTATAATGATAAGCAGAGGAGAAAAGACGGGGACCTCATGTCTGAGAAGTAGCAATTAACAAATGCTTGGCTTTTACACTTGGATCTAATTGGCCTTTAGTTAATTTTGTATTGATTCATTGATTGTATTGATTGCTTCATTGGACAACAGGTGGTTGATTATTAGTTGGTGCCATTTGCCTGTTTGGTGGTATAATTGTGTTGCAGCCGTCACAGAGAGCCTTTTTTTCCTCCTAAACATTCAACATTCAGTCTCTCAGTGTTTGCGGTTATTGTTTGTAATGTGTCGGGAGGCGTTTGGGTTGCGGCGGCTGGGCGGGGTTGGAAGGTGGGAGTGTAACTGCGCCTCTTTCTCCCAGACCAGCACTCTCTCCAGCTGCCCTCGTGTTTCATGTCTCTCTGGTTCTGCTGACAGAAAAGAGGTTACGCTGACTTCACTGATGACCCGCAGTTTGCTGTCACACAGTTGAAATATGCGCCAGTCCAGTTCAGAGCAAGGGGCCTGTTTTTTTGTATATATTTGTGAATATTTTATATTTCAACTTGTGCTGAATGCAGGCTGGATTGTGCCACCGCACTAATCATGGCGTGTGTCTGTGGTTAGATGTGATTGATAAGTTGATTCATTTAATATAAATTGACAAATTAAATTTAAATCACTCCTTTAAAACAACCGTGGGTGCAAAAGTAATAAGATGATCATTCATTTTAATAATTCTATTTGTCTGCTATTGTAAAGCATAAATAATTAAATGCACTAAACGCTCACCTGGCAGCAGTGCAGCAGTCAGAGCAGCTTCAATTCAGTGGGAAAATTAGTATTTGGCTCGACATGCAGCCTTAAATTATCAGACATTTTCTTCGGTTAAGTACCTGGCAGAGTGCACTTTTGATTTTGATCCTGCTGACTAATGTCAAACAGTCCTGCCCATTTGTATAAACTAGTCATACCACACAATGGAACGCTGTGTTTGAAGCATTAAGGCAAAGTGCTTTGTAGTGTTTGCCATGGTTAATCACACCGCCTGTTCCCATCTCAACTATACATCCTTTCCTTTTCCAAAACTTATGGAAGCTGTTGTGCCATAGCTAGTGTGTTATCTGCAGCTAGTGTAAAGTTTTATTTGGGAGATTCTCATTCTTCAGTTGTTTTTTTTTTGCTGGTCTTTGTGTCTACATCTCTCGAAGTCAAAAACTCTAATGACTTTTAGGCTTCTGATCCCGGCTCGGCAAATTCTTCCAGAAACAGCATGATTGTAAGGTCACTTTCTGGAAAACATTAACTGTGCTTAGCATTGGAGTCCCCCCCTCCTTCTCCTCCTCCTCCTCCTTTCACCTTCCTCCAGGAGGGAGAGGGGGGGAAGGGAGCAGGAGAGGGTGGGTATCCAGCGTTATCACCATCGCCTCATACAGTAGGTGTTAAAACACTGTGAAACTTATCTCATCTGATAGGCAAGAAAATAAATCTGGCTGAATGAAATGGAGAGAAAAAGGCTCAGTTGTGTAAACACCATATGTGACTGAGAGAGAGGCACACACACACACACACACACACAAAGGACCAGTTTTGTTTGTTGCTGTGGCCTTTAGCACCAGTACGGCAGGTTTGGCTCTCAAACGTGACTTGCTTTTTTTTTGTTAATCGTCCCTTTGTTCTGTTTTGCCCTTTTCTTTATTTGAAGCTTTGAGTTTCATGCCAATGAATATGTGCATAGCCAATTTCCTCCAATGCCAAAGCTCTATTGAGATGTTCCAGGATAAATCTTTATTTGCTTGTAATAAAAGGTTCAACCAGTTAAATTCCTTGACCTGTTTTGTGCCCAAAGCAGATTGATTAAAAACTGCACGATGACAGCATCCTCCCAGGTTGATACTGTCTGATCTGTGTGTGTGTGTGTGTGTGTGTGTTGGCTGAATATGTGTACCTCCAGGCAGAAGCGGCCCATAGGAAAGCCGTGTGATTTTTCACTTGCCTTCACCGTAACAAGGTAATTGCCTCCTGTTGCAGCGGACGACAATTTAGTGATCTTCGCCACAATGGGAGGTGCCCCAGTAAATGATCATAACATAGACACACATGCACACCTCCCTGTCAGGCCTGTGCCTGGAGGCCAGACACATGCTCTGCTATTATCTCGTCACACACACACACACACGCAGGGAGAAAGCTTTGGGGCGGGAGACTGTCATTATCTGCAATCAAGCGCAGAAGACAGAAAAGGAAAATCTGTCAAGTGAGACAGACTGAGATTGATAGGAATAAAAAGTATTAAAAAGTGGAGTGTGTATAATATATAAGACAGTAACAGTCTTTTGCTTCGGTGTTGCCCCAGCCTCCTCGCATTAGCTTGATTACTCCTACTTTCTACTTTCATTTTCTAAAATGAAGTTTCAGTGACGTGAAGTAATGGCTTCTGTCACAGCCTTCAGCCCCATTCCCACCACAGCGGTCTTTTCAGGCCACGGTGGGACAAGCGGATGAGGAATGTGTTGCATCAGGTAAAAGTGTCCCCGGTCTCTGGGAACAAGCAGCCATCTCTCGGCAGGCCTGTGAAACATTCCTGGGCCGTCTCTCACGTCTGGACAGAGGGATGGAGGGGTGGGAGGCAGGCGGCTCGGAGCTGTGGGCTCCCTTTGTCTCGCCCAGCCTAACCCCACCACACAAACACCGCTCTCACTGCAGCCTCCCCTCTGCCAACAGGCAGGCCGCATGCCAGCCAGGCAGGAGGTGTGAGTGTGTGTGTGTGTGTGTGTGTGTGTGTGTGTGTGTGTGTGTGTGTGTGGCAGAGATGGCACTTGTTTATGCGTGAAATAAATTTGATTCATATGGCGGGGGAAGCTCACTCTGAAATGCAGATGTATGTAAGATACACACACACACACACCCTTCCTCACTTGCTCTCTGACGGCGGTAACGCTATATCAGTGGACAAATCACTCTAATAAGGCTCAGTACAAGTCAAGTGCCAGCTATTAAATACACAGTTAGCCTAAAGTGCAAATTGACTGCTGCAGATGAATAGCCTGTGGGTTATGTTTGGAAAGTGAGCCAGGAGAGAGAGGCACTCTGTATCGATGGTATTGATCGGGCCCTTCTTGGAAGGCCAGCTGAATGGATGTACTGCAGTGTTTTCATGCACACTTAATGTGGACGGATGAGGCTGTTTGTCAAATGGGAGAGATAATTGTTGTTATTGATCAGGATCCTTATATGAACTACTGGAAAATGGCTCTGACAAATACAATAAAAATATCGTTGCTCTGCTGGTATTTTCACTGCTAATCCCCTGTATGCTATTAGGCATGAATGGATTTTAACCACTTTTTAATTTACATTTCCTTCTCTTTTTCTTTCAGAAATCTAGGCCATAACAAGCTGACCGCCATCCATGTTGAAGCATTTGACAACCTTCCCAACTTGAGAGAGCTGTAAGTAGTCACAGAATACTCACACCTATACATAACCGTGAACCCCACAGCACTTTCTAATAGATTCGAGCTTCTTTCTCTCTGTTGTGACAGTTAAACTCTGAATGTGGCTCAGTTTTTTTTTTTTTTTTAAGTTTAATCCACAAGTGTCAGTTGTGACACATTTTCATCAATGACTTAATTCTGACTAACGTCCGCAGATGCCACTCTACTTCCTCGTCTCATCCTCATATGTGTTGCCTTGAACTAAGTCCAATTGAGAATAAAGTGGCGGTTTTCTATATTAAGCCTCCCCTCCACCACCCGATACTGTGGCCAACGCTGGCCTTGTAAATATTTTATATGGTGAGGAGAGGGCTTGGCTCTGTGTCACTCAGCGCCAGTACACAAGGCCCATACACACACATACACGAGCTAACTGGTGATACACACACTGGTGACATCTCTGGCAGGCCGGCCGACCAGTCATACGCTCCTCGACATCTGTTTTACTCCCATGTTATTTTTGGTTTTTAAAAGGATGACTTGCTACTTGCTCTGTGGCAGACGTGACAAGTTGTGTTTGAAATCTTTTGATTTATACAAGGTTCGAATTTAGCCTCATGTGATGGCGCATGTGGAATAGCACCAACAACACTGTGGCATCTCAGCTAGCATGATCATGTAGAACTTAAAAGCACAACTTCACAAATATTAAGTGTAGTTTTACTTTGCAGGCTCTATTTTTCTGCCTAAATTTGAGTTTTAAGTTAAGATTTGTTTCTTTATTTTCACTGGTAAGGATGCTCCTGTTTTTCTCAGTTTGGGAGTGTCTAGTACTTGGAAAAATACTTCTGTTAAGTCCTCTAACTTCACAACAACATATCATTCTTATGCATTTCTCTGTGCTTTCCTTCAGGGCACAGTTTTGTTCTCTAACCCACTACTATGTGTGTTTGTTACTTTCAGGCGGCTGGACCACAATGAGCTGACCTCCATACCAGATTTAGGACAGGCTGCTTCCAAGATTGTATCTCTGTACCTGTGAGTACTGCCCTATTTACTGCTTAACATGGTACCAGAATTATCTGGCTCTCTGTTACTGTATTCTTAGGTCAGTGGCCTCTTTGAAATGCTCTTGAAATAGTCTCTTGACATCTGTGGAGGATGCATATGCCTTTGCATGCTCAGAAGTAATACTGCTTTAATATGGAGTTAGCAATGGATGTTACTATTACATTATACTAGATTAAAGATCTAGAAACTTAAGCTCAGCTGGCGTAAATATGAAGAGTTGTCTTTAGCGATTACTATGTGCTCACGTAACTGACTAGTCTTATTAGCTGGCCATGCCGGCTCGGTGCTGGCTGCTCGCAGTGTCAGCTTGTATATAGCTCCGACTTGGTTGCTCCCAGTTGTGAAACGGTGCCTGTGGGGACTGCCTGCACCGGCATCTCACTGGAGATTTATTGCCCTATTTGGGAAGGGCGTGTGTGCGCTTGTGCATGTCACAAACGTGAGCTCGGTATTCCCATCACCAGTCTCATTTTTACACGGTTGAGGGAAACTTGTGGTGAGAAAGTGGCCGTTTGATAAATTTATTAATTATAAAGTTGTCGTTTGGAAGAAAGCGAATGCAACATTTGAGTGAAAAGCACAGAAATGCATCATATTCAATATTTTTATAGTAATACAGTAGAAGTTCGTTATACTTTTGTTAGTTTGAAGTTAAATGTCAGGAAATAAAGTAATGATTGAGTTACTGCTACTTAAATGGTTAACGCGTGCAAGATCTTGTTATTCATTCAACACTTTTATTTAAGTCTTCAATGTTATCTCACTACCGACAGTTTTCTGCGTATGATGCTCAGGAATGTGAGGCACACCAAAGAAATGCAGTGCAAGTGAAGGCTTTCTAAGATTTGACCAAAATAAGCCTCAGATTAAAATCAAAAGTTGAAGCTGATATGAAGTTTGTTTCAGTTTTCATAAGAAGATAAATGCTAATGCTTCTTGGTATGCTTCCGATTCTGCGCACACACACACACACACACACACACACACACAGGGATAAGCAGTCATGACAGCGTTCCACCCGTATCATCTGTTGGGTGGACTGTTGTTTTCCAGCGTGCCATAGTTTTTTCCCCTCGTGTGACCAGAGAACATTCTTACATCTCACTCAACCTGAAACAAGAAAGTTAAACCCTCTTAAGCTAACCCGGTACCATTAGCTTCATTCTGTGTATATTCATTCGCACCTTGCTAACATATGCCGACTGACTGACTGACTGACTGACTGACTGACTGACTGACTGGTGGTGGAGTACGCAGCTGTAGGTTCCTGTAATATTGGTCACCATTATTTTATTTTCAGGCGTGAGCTCTGTGGGAGTCACATCTTCACCTCACACTGTGTGTCATCTGCCTGCTTCTCAGAATTGATCATGATGCATTAATGTGGTCGGAACATTTCTGAAAGCTGTGAATAGTTAGTAAAGATTAAGCATCTGTTAAAATGCGTCATGTTTCGAAAAGTTTTGAGCCGTTAGAACTGTGCGTTGTTAGGTTTTCTGTCAGTCTGACGCTGTAGAGTTAAGCACGACCTCCCGTTCACTTTGCTTTTGATAGAAAACAGATCGGAGCAAGTTCACCTTTACTTGTACAAACTATGCGGAGTCGCAGCCCCTCCAAATGATCGGGGTGTCTTTTTTTGGCCTGACTTGAAGCCTGTTGCTAGGGGAAGGCCTGCAGGCCTGATGGGAGTGGAGGCTGGAGGGAGGGTCAGATCTTTACAAAGCCACACAGCTGAAGTGAAGGCCCACTGAAGCACTTGCAGCTGCAGCTGTCAGTCACATGGCTTACAGTAAAATGGGTGACAGTGAAGGTTTGGGGGGGGGTGAGAAAATAGGGAGGGAGGAAGAGATTGGGGAGTGAATAGTGTTAGATCAGGATGACATCACCACATGTCGAAAGAGTGGAATGGTTAAGGAGAAGTAGTGTAGGAGGCAGTAGGAGGGTACGGAGAGGCAAAGGAAGGAAAACAAGGGGAGCGAGAGGTGAGCTCATGCTCAGGGTTATTCCCAAAAGTAAATCCGGTGCTCTCCGTCTCCCTCGCCAACCACCAAACCCTCCTGAGTGTGAGCGTTTCTGTGTACGTACCCTGGCAGAGGGAGCAGCGTAGACTGCAGGGCAGAGTTCCTGCGCCATTGGTTGAGCTAGTCGGGAATGTCGTCTGACAGCAAGTTTGTGTGACACGGTGGTTTACACACACACACACACACACACACACACACCCACACACACA
Source organism: Pempheris klunzingeri (assembly GCF_042242105.1). Lineage (NCBI taxonomy): Eukaryota > Metazoa > Chordata > Actinopteri > Acropomatiformes > Pempheridae > Pempheris > Pempheris klunzingeri. The sequence goes on from NC_092013.1 coordinate 4,885,631, forward strand.
GTCACACAAGCAAATGCACTGACAATCTGTCTTCAGCCCCCCCCCCTCCATCCAACAGCAGACTCTCCAAAAGGCTGAGAGCCCACTGTATGCGGTTGCTACTGTCTGACTGCCTCTGAGTCTTCTAGTGTTTGCTAGTTTGCTGACGAGCTCTGCACTGTCTGGTGTAAGTGACAAAGTGAGTGATGCTTGTTGAATCACACACAGTAAATGGCTAAACTAAACAGGATTTCTGGCTGTGTACATGTTGAATTAGGGGCACATTGCTGTGGTGTGGGGCAAAGTAGGCTTGAGGGAAAGGACAAACAGTTATAGTATATTTTTAATTTAATTACTGCCATCATCCTACTATACCAAACACTGGACTGAATTGTCAGTAGTCACACGCAGTATTAATCGCATAGAGACATTTTACATTCTGACTTTGTTTCGTTGGAAATGTGATTTCCACAAACATGTTTCCAGTCATGAAGTTATATTTAACACTAGTTGAAGGTTTTCATGTTATTTCAGCATCTGTCAAAGTTGCTGGTGCATAACTTTTCCCAAGTGGGTCATCAGTGGGTGTAATCTTATCAGCACATGGCCATTTGGAGCTATCTGATTCAGAATTCAAAAACAATCTTGGTGACTTAATCCTGGGGGAAGTACTGTAGTCTTATATGTAAGATTTAAAAACAAAAACAGGAAGAGGTAGACTAAGAGAGGAGAAGTGACTGGTCCTGGATTTTCTCCCTGCTTCCTTTTTTTTATTTCTATGTTCTTCTTTCTCCTTTATCTCCTTTTCTTTCACTGTTTTCACGCTTCCTGTAACTTTCAACTCCTTCCGTTCATTTCACGTCTGGCAGTTCTTCTCAAAGGAATTCATCAGGCACAAATAAACTTGTCTGTTTGATCGTATAGCTGCAATTCAAACTTTTCTTCGGGCCAGTCGCTACCACTTGGTTAGATGTGTGTCAACCAATCACAGCAGAGCTCTGAGACGCATCTTCTGTCTTAAATTTAAAACAAAAGCCACCAGATCACCTTGAAGCTTCTGACCAACAAACCAAAGACCATATGCCTGGCTCACACAGTCCCCACAATGCACTTGGCGAGCCCACTGGCTTCCCGCAGACTCCCAGAATGCCACAGCAGGATGGCGAAAAAAAAGAAGCAACAAAAAGTTTTAAAAACAGAGTGTCAAAGTGACAGCAGAGCAGCACAAACTTTCCCATTGTGCTCATCGCTTGCCCAGTCAACATCAAAGGGGGCCTTTAAAACAGCTCAGGATAGAAATCATATGGCCCACTGGATGATCTGATTTTGAAATAATTCTCCTTTTGTCCCGACCGCCAGCTTCAAACGGGAGGGGACGGGCCGAACAATCGCCCCCAAAGATGACACTGGAAGTGGGAGAATGGGCATGGGCGTAGTGTAAACCGCTGATGCACTTTCCATACATCAAAAGAAGTGTCAAAAAGAGCAGGGCTCATGATAATCAGATGGTCAATGGGGCAGGGTAATGAGATTTGGAATTAAGTGGAATCAAGGCGAATAAGGCCCCCGGGCATCAAAGGGAACAAGAGCGATCCCAGCTCCTCTTTATCAGAAATGTCCCTGGTCGTATGATAATCAGTTTTTATAAACGCTACTATTGTATGTGTGGACTTCAAACACGCTGAGCGCTGGGGCTTTATCTGTCTCTCACACGCAGCTGGGCTCCGGCTGTGGGAGGGAGGGAGAGAGTAGAGGGAGAGGGAATTTGGTTTGAGTGGTGGAAGAGCGGGGCGAGAGAAAAAGTGAGCGAGGTCAACCTCTCCCACCAGTTTGAGACTGATCTGTTTTTCCCAGCAAAGGTCACCAGCTGTTGACCCCACCTCACCCCTTTACCCCCTCCCCCTTCTGCTCCCCTATTTGTTTCCTCCCTCTTTTGCTCACTGTAGCCACTGTCTGCTGCTCTGTCCCATGTGTGAGTTTGTTATTTGTGTTGTGTGTGTGTGTGTGTGTTTGCCCAGGCGTGCTTGCATGGCTCATCCTTAACCATTTCTGCCACTGTTTATTCAGGTGGGCCACTGTGGTGTGACCCCTCCTCCTCTCAGACAGCAATAAATATGTGTGTGTGTGTGTGTGTGTGTGTGTGTGTGTGTGTGTGTGTGTGTGTGTCTGTGTGTGTGTCCATCTGCTGGCTGAAGACTAGAAAGGAAGGAGGGACTGACCTTGTTTTGACAAGTTTGACTGCTGGAACACCTGCTCTCTCTTGCTCTTTCTGTCAAACATACACCAACATAAGCATTCAGAATAACACTTCTGATTTTTAATAAAGAATAATGCTGTCAAACTCTCTGTGGGTCAAGTGACTTGATCTTAATATATACGATCTATTAGAAATGTCTACTTGTTATGCAGGCCAGTGCACTGTGACGAGGGGTCTAGGCTGGAGAAATGATTAACTGAGCAACCTCTAAAAGATGTGATGCACTTCCTGATGCGTCTCTTTGTCTGCATCGTGTGTAGATGTCTTCACATTGGGGAATTCCTCACGGGTCATCAGATTTAGGCGAAGTGGATCCCAAGCAGCTCCATGTTGGAAAAAGGGGCTTAAACACAGGTCCTTGTTGTAAAAGAGAGAATAAAATCTCCCATTCAGACTAGCGCAGAGCCATCAATCTGAATGGGCCAGCCTCCGTCAGATGACATTTCTTCACGACCCCTCTCAGGCCAGGTCGAGCCTGCGGATACAGTGACAACCAGAGGAAAAAAAAACCCACAGCCAAACTCTTGTAAAGTAGCTTTCAAACCACAGTGCCTGAAGCTATGGCTACTGAGCTGGTGTGTATCTGGTGTCTCAGTGCTTTTATAATTTATTATGTACCAAATAAAGCTGCCTCATTTTGTCTCTCTTGCCTTTTCACTCTCTCACTCAATAGCCTTTGTTTTTTAATTTTAGACCGGTCGGGTAAATGAAAGTGATACTAAATGAAATTCCCGTCCCTAGTTAGCACCCAGGCATGTGTCAAAATGTGTCACCCAGTAGAGGCTTTCATGTATGCTCAGATAACACTTGCCATCAGACTCCTCACACATTCACATAGCACAGACACACACACTCATACACAGACACATGGGCCACTTGTGTTGCAAGATGGATGTCTAAACGTGTGTTCTGTGTTTACCTGTCTGTCTGCTTTGCATATATACCTCCTGTATACATTTGTCTATGTGTACGCTTGCAGCAGAGTAGATCTGTGTTTGGGTTTCCTGTGTGCCCCTCGGCCTTCCCTGTGCTCTCCTGACACGTGATTTTGTGCTCGTGTGCATGTCTGTCTTTCACTTTGGCAGTCAGGGCAGGATTCCCAGTCCACAGCTCTCCTCGCCACCAAAGTGTAGAGTAATGTCTGGCTTTGTCTTCTCCTCCTTTCTGTGTGGGTCCTAGTCCCCAAGAAATAACCCACCGCAGATATTGAGTCGGACAGGAGACTTAAAAAGGCCAAAACAAAAACAGAAATCTGTCCTGTCTTTGTGGGCTGTTGGCTCAATGAGGCTAACTAGGCCTGACAAAACAGGGTGGACACTCGTGTGGAGCCTCCTAACGGCAGTTTTTCTGGTCAGCTTAGGAAACTTTTAATTAGAACCGGTGAAATGCGCTGTTCCTCTCTGGGTTCATGCACATTATCTGGACATTGTTTTCAGATTTTCCTGTGAAACGAAGTTTTGATTGTTCGTTATGTTGCATTTTTTTTTTTTTTCAAGATAGATTCTGCTGCTCCGTTATTTAGTTGGCAGTTCTCACTCCTATGTCCTTGTCTTTGAAACACACAACCATTCCATCACACTCTGAAGTACTCCAAAATTCCCCTTCAAGTGGCTCTGGTTGATCACAAGGCCCCATCTATCTAATAGGTTTTGCGTCTAAGCTCTATTGAGCAGCACAGGTGTCCTTGGAATTGTTTAAAGAAGGCCAGCCACTGTTTGGAAGCTCTTAAAGTACACAGAAGAAGATGAAGATGTAGATGAAGACCACTTTGTTCTGTGTACTCTGCTGTCTTTGTGCCTGAGAGGGGCTTAGAGGAGCCGGGGGTTTGGAGTGTCTTCCTTGGGTGATGGGGAAAAAGACACTGCAGCTAAGCAGAGTAATATTTTCCGAGATAGTGATATGGACACTTTGCAGGGTAAAGTTGTACGTCAGACTTTCGGCCACACCTAATGTCTTTTTTTGTCTTTTTTGATTTTCCAGACATCATAATAAGATCCGCAGTATAGACGGCAGGCGGACCAGAGAGCTGGTTTCTGTGGAAACACTGGACCTGAGCAATAATGACATCACTGAGCTTCGAGGGCACTGCTTTCCTGCAGGCCTCCAAATCCGAGACCTGTAAGTACAATCACTCAGCATTGCTGTTGCACAACAATCTTTACTAATGTAGGTACCTAAATGAAATAGAATAAGATGATGAAACTTAACCGGTTGCTATGAGGAAATAAGGTAAGGCAGTCAATATTTTAAAAAAGTAAAATAAAAGAGAAACTGTGCACAACATTTGTATCCAAAATACGTTACTGATATGGGGTTAGAATTAATTACAGCATTCAAGAAGTATGTAAAATAACCAAAGACAGACAGAAACTGGGCTACTCCTAAACAAATGTTTGATGTCACAATGTGCTGTTTCTGTGTTCAGGTACCTGAGCAACAATAAGATCAACGTGTTGGAGCTCGGAGTTCTGGACCATCTGGGCTCCACTTTACAGGTCCTGAGACTGAGTCGAAACCGCATCAGCCAGATCCCCGTGAGAGCCTTCCAGCTCCCGAGGCTCACCCAGCTGTGAGTACCACTGGATTTCATCAGTGTAGCGCTGTAGTAAGCGTGCTGACATGGCTGTGTTTTTGATCCGTCAGACCACTTTGACCTGCAAAAACAACATCTTTTTTTTTTTTGACACTTGTGTTAATGCAGAAAATGAACGAGTTTCCCAGTTGTAACCTTTGGAGGAATTACAGAGTTGAAAAGAATTGAGGGTTTAAATGAGAAGGAGCTTGTTGTGTCTGTTGATCTGAGGTCTGTGTGTTTAACAGTTGGAATGCTATTAGTGTGAGCTATACCTCTCGGGGTGGAGAAGGTCTGACTAGGTAAACACCGGAGCCATATTATCTGTGATTTATTGCCTTCTTCTATATCCCCAAAGTGGTTAGTTCATTCTCACTACCGTGCTCCATTATCTTCGTCAAACTTCCCTCCAGCTTAACAGCGAGGTCGACCTATTTGTAGCTCATCGCCTCCATCCTGGAGAGCGAAGGGACTCACGTAATGGTAGCCCCCCCCCCCCCATTGTAGTTTCCCCAGGTGCCTTTTGTTGGACTGGTGGCCCCGGTGACACTGTATCTGCACATGGTAGCGGTGATGTACATCACACACAAAAGAACCCGTGTGGATGTTTATCTTTGCCAACCTGAGGGCTTTTACAGCCTACACACACACACACACACACACACACACACACACACACACACACGCACACGCACACACACGTTACATGCAGAAAGGTTTCAGGCATCGTATTTGAAATAAAGAATCACTGTGGTGTTAAAAGTCTTCTACTCTTCATACCTCCTCATAGCATAACTATGAATTCATAGGGTCTTAACTTGGCCCTTGTTTGTAGGCTAAAGCCTGTGGGTACACAGCGCTGGCCTTATGCCACAGGTGGAGGGGACACCACAGAGGAATGCCTGTTAAGCTGGTGGTTTGTTAACGACAAAATGCTCCATCTGAAACGTGCAGGCTACAGGTGTCTTTGGTTTTCACTTCATTGTGATGCTAAGGTAGAATGAGGGCAAAACATTCCTCAGTCAGAAGGGTTTCCTGCGACGAAGGCAATATTTTGACAGCGTTTAAAGTATGATTAAGTGCCTCACTCATTTTCTCTTGTTTTCTTCTTTCCTTTTTGTTTCTGTCCACCCTGCAGTGAGCTGAACAGGAACCGTATCCGTCAGGTGGAGGGACTGACTTTCCAGGGTCTGTCCAGCCTGGAGGTGCTCAAGCTGCAAAGGAACAGCATCAGCAAACTGACTGACGGGGCCTTCTGGGACCTGGCCAAGATGAAAGTCCTGTATGTGGAAAACTGAAACAGCAACAATACATGAACATAATATATTACATTTACATAGAATTAGAAATTTCCCAGGTGTTGTACATTATGTGACTGATAACTTCACATTAAAATCATAAAACATAAATATCTGTGATTTACAATCACAACTTACTGAGTTTCAGTGCAGCACATAGCTTGGAGCGAGCACGACTATTACAGGAATACTCGCCCACCAAACTTTATAAGAACTGGATCTGTTTGTGCTCTCTGGAACTTGCTTATTATCAACAATCACACCTTTTCCTGCTGACGTGCAGTTTTAACACACATCAATTACATGCAAAATAGCACAGTAATGGGGACAAATAGCACTGCAATTTTTCAGAAATGTTTTTTCAGAATGTTTTTGTCATTTCTGGGCGCAGCAATCGACACCAAACTCCCGACATCCGCTCACCTGTAAACCATTGTGTCAGGATCCCCAAATTGCTGCTTTGTGATCATGCTTGTTTTGCTCACTTTTGTCCCCTGCAGTCACCTGGACTACAACAGCCTGACAGAGGTGAACAGTGGCTCCCTGTACGGCCTCAGCTCCCTTCAGCAGTTGTTCCTCAGTAACAACTCCATAGCGCGCATCAACGCTGATGGATGGAAGTTCTGCCAGAAGCTGAGGGAACTGTGAGTACTTGCATTTAAATTAGCCTGAACATTCAAACTCTTGTGCCAGATGTCTGCTTGCAAAAACGTCTCAGTAGATGGAGGTTTAAGTTCCTAACCCTGGAATGGTAACCAACATAATTCAAAAGTTGTATATTTAAAGCCTGACACCAAGTGCAATGTGAAATTTTGCTTTAAAATCTATTTTTCTCTGTCTGCGGGGATTTAAACCTCTCATTCTATTGGCTGAGAATCCAACACTCCCCACCCCCATCCATATCACCCATCTACCTCCCCCCCAGGGTTAAATGACATTGTGCTTTAACACTCAATACGCTACGCTATTCTCAGAATAAGCCTGTTTATCCCATAATTAGAGCTGGGCTCAACAGCACTCAAGCCCTTCGACAAGAGTTTTTGTACTCAGTTCTGAAGGGTGGGGGTTTGGCAAACCGGCGTGTAATCCTCTACCGGTTGTGTTGTGCCGATCACACTGAAGGATCGCCCTCACAGCTTTTGTCTACCGAATGAGGAGTTATTATCTGGGAGTCTTTCCGGCTCTGTTGACATGATTGTCGTATTGCTCCTGTAAAGTGCTTTGCTCAGCTGAGGCGTTGCTAAATGCGAGGTAGCCTGGGGTATCTGTGGCGCCGATGTTTGTTTATGTGTAACAGTCTAAAGGGATAAAGAGGTAGATGGCATTCATGTAAGTTTACTCTGTATCTCAATGCTGTTTCCTGTGCGCACGTCTGTGAATGACAGATTGCTCCCAGCGCCATCCCTGAATCATCCCCCCAGCGCTGTACCAGTCAGCGGGTTATATGAATATTTTTTTTTATCATTATCTAGAGTTATGATAACCACCATGACTGATAGAGGAGAGTGACTCGTCTTTATGAGGAGCCTGTTATTGCATTCCCAATGCGCCAGGCTGAGCTGGTCATCAGGGAGAATCTCTGCACACATGACTGGTCAAGCAGACCTGAGGCCTGGCCACAGAGACAGACAGTGAGGGCCACAGAGAGGGCAATAAAATGCACAATACTGCCTTTGACCACTGCCTGAAAGATACTATTATTATCATCATTAATAATAAGGGTTTATCAAGAGATGTTATAATTTGAAAAAACATTCTTTTGAGTCATTTTAGTGTTCATTTTTTTCCTCTTGTTTCTCAAGTAAATCAAATCATACCAAAATTTAGCTGAAGTCAGGTGTCACACTGTTAAAGCAGAGCATTTTTTTCTCATCCCACATGGGTTTCCTCCATCCTCACATCCAAGATAAAAAGAGATCTGAAGGTTGGATATGAAAATAAGCTGCATTTTGAGGGCTGCAGTACCCATGAGTGACAGAATATTCCCCTGGGGTTTACCACACGCTCAAGTGGGCTAATAAATGGAGGTTGTAGTCATGTAAAGTTCCAACTAAGAATTTCCTTTCCTCCCTGTCAAACAGTTAGGACCTCACTTGAGCTCTCAGGCCTGTTAAGCCCATTCGCTGTTAACATCTTGTGGTGAAGAAAAAGACACAATGGAAAAACACATCATAGAGTGGCAAATAGACATTGAATCGGCCATGAAATTTAAGTATAATGATGTCGCGAGCTGCCTCAGTGTCCTGCCAAGCTGTCATCTCCTTCCAGACCTCACACAGAACATTTCTCTTTCTTCCCCCCTTTTTTTTCCTCTTTCCCTCCCCGTCTCTGTGTCTGCCTCCGTCCTCCTCTCCGTCTGTCTCGTGCTCTCTTTCTCTCTCCAGGAATCTGTCGTACAACAACTTGACTCGCCTGGATGAGGGCAGTCTGGCTGTGCTGGGGGATCTCCACACTCTCCGTCTAGGCCACAACTCCATCAGCCACATCACTGAGGGAGCCTTCAGAGGCCTCAAGGCTGTACGCACCCTGTAAGTAATGGCCATTACCGAGCCCCAAACGACCCCCAACAACCCTGTCATGATGGTTTTGGCCCTGCTGATGATAAGGCCAAGATGTGCCACTTGGGAGCAGTGAAAGCTGAGATGTTTAATATTGGTTTTCCCCTGGTGATATTTGATATCTAAGCTTACACAGTCCCTTCATTTGACTCCAGAAAGCAGGAGTTGTTTACTTTTCAAGACGGCCTATTCATGAGTTTTTTTTTTTTTTTTACTTTAACAAGATGCTCATGCAACGCTATTATCTTAGTTTCCGTGGCAACTCCTTATTTTTTTGTGTGTCTTTTATCACTTTGTTCCCTTTTGTCTGGTTTTGTTTTGGGTTTTTTTTTTTTCGTACACTGGTTCCCAACAAACTTGGACCTAAAAGCATTCCGTGTCACTCACCTCCCTCGAGATCCGTCCCCTCTTTCAGAAGCCACCAATAAAAGACAGAGGTTTCTTTTCCCGCTGATCCACCTTTTTGCACAAAAAGCCCAAACAGGCCTAAAGGAAGAAAAGGAGGGAATGAAAGAGAGAAAGTCAGGGGATAAATCCAGGATAAAAACTTAGGGGTCTTGGTTCCTAACCAAGGTCCTCTTGGCTATGCCTCCTCCCTGTGAGAGAGCCAGAGAGCAGAGTTGTGCCAGAGCTTGCAAGACAAGCTCTCTGTCACAGCTGGGTGACAAGCCAAGGCACATAAGGTCTGACTCTCTCTCTGCTGGCACACTGGGTGCTAGATAACCGCTATGGAGGGAAATAGAGGGTGGGATAGGGACCTGAGCTTGTGACTGCCATATCTCAGCCCTTTTCCCATGTTTTCCTTTCTTGTCTTTAATTGCTCACTTTGTTTCTTTTGGCTTTATCCTTTTGAAGCACACTTAGAGCTCATTTCGCCGCCCCCGTTATCCTAAGTGTATTCTGTCATCTCCCCACGTTATCCCCCAATACACACACTATCTCCTGATTTTGCGTGATCTTTTTTCCTCCCTCTCTTGTATTGCCCCTGCGCTCTGTGTCTTTGGGGCAGGCCTAATCTAATCAGTGGAGGGGAGGACAGGCGTAGGCTGGGCCCTGAAAAAGAGCCGGGGGAGCTTTAATTGGGCCTGCGCTGCTGGTCGTGCTGGCATGGGGCTGGAGCCTGCATCGGGGTGTGAAAGCTCCAAACAAGCCAGCCTGCCCTCTAATTCGGCCACGGGGGTCGTTGGCTCATCGGCGCCCCCCTACTCCCCCCTTTCTCCGTGCGCAGTCTCTCTGCTCTACAGCCCCCACCACTGGCCTTGCTTTAACAAGGCAACAGCCATTCACATCCAGCCAGCCAGAAAGAGTAGGAAATTGGCAGCCCCTGTCCAGTCCAACTAAGACAGCGGCCACAGGAGACTGAAAAGAACCCGAGGGGGATAAGAGATGCTTGGAAAGCAGAGGGGAGGAGGAGGAGTGGAGGGTGCTATTGTGGAGATGGTGGAGGGTGTGGCTGACCATCAACCTCAAAGGCCTTTCTAAAGTTTGAAAGAAAGTCTTTTAATGGTTCAGAGGAGTCCCCTGATTTGATAACCATGCAGAGGGGTGGAGTGGTGGCTCCTCTGAAGCTATGACTTCACCTACAGAGGCAGTTCTTTAGTCCTTCTAAGGGAAATTTAAGTATTAAGTATTCAACAAGTGTGGAAAACCCCAAACGCTCTAAAAGAAGCACTTTCTTTGCTCTGTTCTTTCTATTCATTGATTCCATTTTGTTTTCGCTCGGCCGTAGCTAAGCTCGCCTCCCAACCTCACTGAGACTCTTGGCTTTGGCTTTGGCCGTGCCGTACCTGCCGCCATCGGACCAACAGACCCAACCGTTTGGACTCTCACAAGGCATTGTGTTCCCGCCAATCCCTCCATGCCGTCATGCATTATACATGTGTTTCCTTGTGCTGGGTTTGCCTCGACAAACCGACGCACATGCACACGTACTCACATGCACACTCCTCTTCCACCCCTCTAAGGAAAGAATGCGCTTGGTTGGCAGAGCAGAGCGGCAGAGGGGCTCTTAAGGCCAGGTGCAGAGGGGGGAGGATGATGTTGGGGGGGCGAGGGAGGGAGTGTGGGCGAAGGGGTAACCCGTGACTTCCAGACCAGCCTCTGCCAGGGCTGTGAAACGCTTCAGCGCTGGCAGACCCTGTCCCTGTCCTCCTTCCCTCCCTCCTTCCATCTTTCTTATCCCCCTCTTTTCTCTCATTCTCCGCAGGGAGCTGGACCATAACGACATCTCGGGCACAATAGAGGACACCAACGGGGCCTTCTCTGGATTGGACAGCCTCAACAAGCTGTGAGTGTCTCCCGTCGGTCTTTCTTTTAATTCCCTCCACCTCTTCTTCGCTAGCCACCCCTCCTTTTCACCCCTCTCTGCTGTTCCTCAAAAACAGACAATAAGAAAAACAGAAATGAGGTTCATTTTTAGTGTCCAAAAAGTTCCCGGCTCACCCTTCAGCGCCAGATAAGTTTAGCTAGTCCATTTTAAGGCCACAGAGTTAAAGCCATCTATCCCCCCAGGACCCCACACTTCACTTGATAGGCAAGTGTTCGCACTGAGCAATGACTTCTAGGGCCCCTCTTCCCTTTTTTTTTTTTTTTTTTACAAGGCTTGTTCGTGAAACATCGAAGGTAATCTTTTACTCCCGTCATCCTGTGGAAGCTCAGGCCAGTTTCTCTACAGTCCAATCTGGCTTTCATCATATGATTTCATTGTTTCACTGTAACTTTATGGCCAATCTGGGTTCTCTTTACCGCGTATGGTTCAAGAAGGAGATACGGTGAATCATTTTTTTTTAATCTGTTTTTTATGATTACTCATTGGTGTTTTTCATCAAGGCAGCTAGTAAAAAAAAAAAAGTTCAATGTCAAACGTTGGCGAGTTGAGAAATTTACAGCGGACGTTTCAGTTTCTGGCACTGAGCGGCAATCATCAACCTGCAGGATGAAAAGATGATGCCCAGCCAAGATGGTTCCCAGTGTGAGCACCGCTGCAAGAGAAAGAGAGAGAGAAAGGGCTTTTCTTCAAGCTGGCAGGGGTTCGCTCCCCAATAGGCTTATTTCTATTTCTCCTCCATGCCTTCGCTCCTCTCGTTCCCTCTTTCCCAGTCCTTGTTGTTTGGAACTGAGAGAGGGTGAAATTGAGGGCTGCATTCAGTCATCAACATCAAACGCCTCACACGCCCCGCCCTCTGACCCTGCCCCCTTTGTCACGGCGTTGGCGGAAGCGGCCCGCTGTAGCCCAAAGTTGGCAAAGTGAGCCATGGGAAAAAGAGATTCAGAAAAGAGAAAGAAGGGGTGAGACATCAAAGTGTCCACCACACTCACTGGGTTTCCTTAAAGCAGCTTGTGAATGCCACCACATGGGAGGGAAATGGGTCTTACAGATCTAAGCCGACGAAAATGATGAGTAGATCTGGGATTTTATTCATTTTTTTTTTTTTTTTTCTAATTCCTTCCAAATAAAAAATGGTAACATGACAAAGTAGCATTTTTCTCGTCCCTGTGACAAGACAGCCGTTTGTTTGTATATATGCTGATGAATTTGAACACCGGGGTCTTCATTGTGAACCAGCGAGCCGTGTCTCCTCTTCTTGTGGAGTGAGGGCTACAGCCGGAGAGGAACAAGGGAGGGGAGGGTGGAAGAAGGGATTAGGACCCCAAATCAGAGGAACAGCAACTCACTTCTGTGCTTAAACCAGGCCTGACAGGCACAGACACACACTCACATGGCTGCACGTATGTCCTTACAAGCTCTGCAGGGGAAAGAACCAACACACACACACACACACAGCCCTGCCTGGCCATTGCCATTAAATTCTAATAAAGATAAAAGTGGTCTTTGAAGAGCAGCGCAGAGCCCAGGTTCCCCCCCTCCCTCCATACTCCAACCCCATTCAATCACCCTCACCCTTCCTCCAGGCTAATCTCCGCACAGTTCAGATTTCCAATACCTCAATCCCCTCACTCTTATCAGATTCAACCTCGCTAATTGTGCTTCTCTCCCTCTCTTGCTCTCCCTTTTCACCCCACCACCACCCCGTCTTCTCACCCCCGTCTTCCCCTCTTCTCTCTCTCTCTCTCTTCATCTATCGACACCCTTCATGTTTGGAAACGGCAGGACTCTGTTTGGAAACAAGATCAAGTCGGTGGCCAAGAAAGCCTTCTCTGGCCTAGAGACCCTGGAACACCTGTGAGTATCCCACAATGCTTGGCTGCCCCTCCTTCCAGCTACAGAGAGAGAGAGAGAGGAAGAGAGGAAGAGGGTTGGGGGGGTATATCCAAAAGTAGCTGGCAGAGAGCAGGCTGCTAGCAATTTAATAGCGTCTTTGTAAAAGGAGAAGACAGAGGCTTTTGCGAGCGCCCAGCTGCTTCTCTCTCGTTAGCCTAACACAATCTCAACTTTGGCCTTTTTTTTCCTGCCTCTGCGCAAGAACAAAGTTATTAAGCATATGGCGAGCTCCGCAGAAGAAATGGAATTCCTATAAGCTCTTTCACAGGCCTTTGTCAAATGAGGGCAGGGAGGGAGCTGGCATGCATCCTCAGACATGCGTATATTTCCACCTTGGTTAGAAGTCAGATCCTTGCTAATGAAAGCCTGTGTGTGTGCGTGGCTCTAACGTGTATACAGTTGATGAGATGGTGCGTAATGTCCCAACAGGAACTTGGGAGAGAATGCTATTCGTTCCATCCAGCCCGATGCCTTCAGTAAAATGAAGAACCTCAAAACCCTGTGAGTTACATGGACGCATTTACACAAATACACTTAATTTATGTGCATAAATCCGCCATTGCAGGAACAGCCAGCAGCAGATACACACCCACACACGCCTCAACTCTCTCAGTGCATTTGGCATCCGCACACGCTCTCAGAAACACATATTCAATTACAGATTCAACAGATGTGATATACACCACATGTACTTACCTCTCTCCTCTCCTCTCTCACTCTCCTCCACAGTCTCGTTCAGAGCGACAGCTTCCTGTGTGACTGCCAGCTCCACTGGCTGCCTGACTGGTTGGTGACACGTGGTTTGCAGGCCGGTGTCAATGCCACCTGTGCCCACCCGGAGAGCCTGAAGGGCACCAGCATCTTCCAGGCCCCGTCCAACAGCTTTGTGTGTGGTGAGTTATGTGTGTGCTTACGCTGTGTTTATGTGGGCGGGCTTGTTGAGCAAGAGCCACACTGACAGCTTGGCGCGGTTCTGTTATTTACATAGTTACACATATTTGTTTGTGTGGTGTTTTTGTTTAGCTTTGCGTTTGCTCTCAGACATGCTAATGGTTCCTTGTGTGTGTTTTATTTGCCTCTTTCACATCAATTTATGCACAGCAGGCAGACACCTACTGAGACACATTTGTGATCTGACACTGGACCACACATGTGATTCATGCTTCCCTGTTAAACTCACTTGGTCTTTTCTCTTTATCCCCTGCCTCCTTTCACTGTCTTCAATCTGGATTCTTTTTCACTATCTTTTGCTTTTTCCCCCACTTTCCTGTAAACATCCACACTTACACTTTTCCATTCCTTTCCCCCCTGCAGACGACCTTCCAAAGCCCCAAATCACAGTGCAGCCAGAAACCACAGTGACAGTCCTCGGTAGCGACGTGCGTCTCACATGTACGGCCGCGAGCAGCAGCTCCTCCCCCATGACCTTTGCATGGCGTAAGGACCAGGAGCTACTTCGCGACGCTGAGACGGAGAACTATGCCCACGTGCGCGCTCACCACCAAGGCGCAACATCTGATGCGCCAAGCGCAGGTGGAAGTGTGATGGAGTACACCACTATCCTGCACCTGCGGCATGCCACCTTCGCTCACGAGGGCCGTTACCAGTGCATCATCACCAACCACTTCGGCTCCACCTACTCCACCAAGGCCCGCCTCATTGTCAATGGTAGGTGATTTTTTTTTTTAAAGGTTTAAAGGAATTTAAGGCTGAAATTGTCCACCAAATGCTCAGCAAAGGACTCATTTATGCTAAAGGATAACACCGGTATTTTTAAACCTGGACCCTATTCTTACATTTTTGACTGGCAGGTAAAAAACTTTTGAAGAAACAGACGTTGTATCGTGCTATTCAGACCAACCAGAATCCATTGATTTTTACCTTGCAGAACGCAGACTGGGTGGTCTGCTGCTGCTGCCTGAGTAAGTCAGTATGTTTGTGTTATTGTGTGTTACACATATATTATGTTGAATCCCAACTAAGCCTTTAAGACACCAAAGTCACACAATAACACAAAGTAACTGATTGAGACAGCAGTAGACAAGCAACTCTGTATAAAAATACCAAGTTTTTTCAATGGAGTCTGGTGGCTTTGAACCAGTGGATAAAACAGCTATTTGTGGTTAAACAAAAAGAATCTCACAGGTCTTTGTCTGTAGAGAATCTTTCTCTAATGTTATTAAACACTTCAAATAACAATCCGAGCGAATCAGTGACATTTTATACTTATCAGTCAATCAAACCCCAAATATGTAAAATAGGGCCCAGGTTTAAAAATATCAGTTACCCTTTAAGATGGACAATATTGTTTTTACCAAGATGGATCAAGAAAAGATGGACAGAAAAACATGCCACTCCAATATCCCTGTTGATATGATCTTGATATGTGTGTGATGACATCATTTCCACCTAATAAAATGCCTGTTTATGTTACACTTATCTGAGTTTCAATTGTCCCGTTTGACAGCGAAGCGATTGAGATTAGTGGCCGTGCTGAGTTCTTCTCTTTCGCTTGAATAAAGTCTTCTCTCTATGCTCTCGGCCTCCATATCTCCCAGGATGGTATTCGGAACAAATTGATTTAGCTGCATGTCAGCACTAACAGGGGCCATCTCTTCTACGCTCTGTCACTCTGCTTCTCTGCAAATGGACAGTATTTATCAAGCGTTTGGTTCCCAGCACTGGTCTGTATTAGATCTTTAGCTGCTTTCTTGACTTCATGGCGTAATGGCGGCAGTTACCTAGAAGTCAGAGTTATGGGCTTGTGTCTGGAAGTTCACTGGTTTGAATGCTGCACCAGGTGTGAAAGTGTTGGAAGAAGAGTGGAATGTGTTATAATCTGTTATCCTGAAACTGCAGCCAACCCAAAGCTGTTCCAGTGGGATCAACTCACAGGTGGGAGTGTGTAGAACTGGATCACTATGAATGAGGGGAATTGCTCAAAAAACGAGAGGACAACAGACTTCCCCTGAATACATGAAGTTTAAAGAAGCTGATGCTGTTTTGATGTAAATGGCGTCTCCTCCGTCCACAGTTCTGCCGTCCTTCGTGAAGACTCCCAGGGACAGCACCATCAGGACGGGCCACACAGCGCGGCTGGAGTGTGCCGCCGAGGGCCACCCGGCGCCACAGATTGCCTGGCAGAAGGACGGCGGCACGGATTTCCCAGCCGCCCGCGAGCGCCGAATGCACGTCATGCCCGACGATGACGTGTTCTTCATCATGGACGTCAAGCCGGAGGACATGGGCGTGTACAGCTGCACCGCCAAAAACACGGCGGGCACCGTGTCTGCCAACGCCACCCTCACTGTGCTGGGTAAGAGCTGCGTATTTCTGCAACATTTCGTCTTTGTACTTTAGCTGAGCTCTTTTTTTGACGTGTGTTCGGTGTAATCCAGTGTTGACCATTTTCCCACATCCCCAGAAATGAGCTTGGCGCTCAGTTGGGAATTGGTCAGTCAGAGGCCGCAGAATGAGAGGCTTTATATTTTTCTTTTCTCCACAGCTGTGGCCTTGCGGCAGGTCAAGGGCCAAAGGTCACAGTTGGGGGTCAAAGGGGGGGGATGGTGGGGAAGTGAGGGGGGGCTCACAGAGGGGTGTTTGTTAGGCATTCCCACCCCCCTCTTTTCTCTCGGTGGGAGGGACAGTCATGGCTGCTACACTGCAGGCCTCAGTGCCCCCAGTTTATTGGCTGTTTTACACTGTTAAATCAAACCAAACGGAGCTGCTCTCCTATAACCATCTCAGGACATAGATCATCTTTGTCCTTTGTCTTTGAGCTGAGCAAAGCAGTCCCTTGTTGAACAGAGCCAAAAAAAAGAAAAGGGTTGGTGGGGTTTCTTTGCTGACACACAATAGCGACTAGCTTTAACTTTTCTCTGAAGAGCTCAGAAGCAACAGTTTCCGAATTGAATGCGGTCAGACTGGTGGAGGAGGTATTTTAGCGACACATTTGCATGCTGTGCGACTTGTCAGACACTGAGTGCTAATCCACTCAGCAATGTAAAATATTGAAGTCAGCGACCATGCCTGTGGACTGAATCTGTGATGTTTGGGTTTGAGAGATGGAGGGGAAGGAGAGAGAGAGAGGGAGGGGTGTCAGCGCAAGGGGCCCCTGTCTGGAAAAGAGTGGCGGGGGAGAAAAATGGAAGCCAAAGAAGTGGAATGGTGGGGTCAGTGTGTGGGGGGAAGGTAGGCAAGGGGGATTTGGAGAAAAGAAAGAGGGTGGAGGGGAATAGTGAGGAGGGGATTGATGGAGAGTATTGATAGAAGAGAGAGGGGCGTCTGAAGTGGGTTAAGTGAGATCTCTTAATCTGTGTATGTCCCACTGTGAGGGAAAGTGCTCAGTCTGAGAGGAGAGGCCCTACCTTAACAAACACACACACACACACACACACACACATCCAGTTCAGTGTGCTCCATTCAGCAGAATGCGAAGTTCCCGGGAAAACACTGAAAACATTGTTCTGAAGAGGATTCGGCCCGGAGAGAAGTCGTGTTTGTGTGCTGTAATTACAATGCGTGATCGAGTTAACGGATTTCAGAATTCGTCAGCATTACAAATGTGACCTCAGATGGATAAATATGATTGTTAGATGAGACGCCGTCATGAGATAAGCTTTCAGCGGTTGGATATCAACACCAGAACATCACACTTTGTGCTCAGTGTATCCAGCTGACTCACCGGCCTGTAATCAATACTCCGAACAAACTGAGCTGAAGCAGAAACCTGAGAGCAGAAACCTAAACCCTTGATGCCATAAAATAATAATAGAATAAAAGAAATCACTGACCTCAGGAATCCTTGAGTGTCTTGATGAGCATCCTGTCATCCTGTCCCCTACAGAAACCCCCCACCTGGCCCAGGACCTGGAGGACCGCAGCGTGGTGGTCGGGGACACTGTGGCCCTGCAGTGTAAGGCCCTGGGCAGCCCGCCGCCCCGCATCACTTGGCTGCGCAACGACCAGCCGCTGCGCCCCTCCGACAGACACCACTTCACCCCGGGGAACCAGCTGCTGGTCATCGGCTCCGCCTCGCTGGAGGACGCCGGCCGCTACACCTGCCTCATGTCCAACACCCTGGGCACGGAGCGCGCTCACAGCCAGCTGGTGGTGACTCGCCGCCGCAGCCCCTGCATGCCGCCGGTGGGGCCGAGCACGGTCACCATAGGGATCATAGTCATCGCTGTGGTGACGAGTATTGTGGTGACGTCGCTGGTGTGGGTGTGCATCATCTACCAGACCAGGAAGAAGAGCGAGGAGTGCAGCGTCACCAACACAGGTGAGCTGGGATCTGTTCTGTCCTTTCATCACAGGTAACAGGAAGAAATGGAAATCACACTTAACAATAATATACTTTGTTACTAAATAATCTGTCAGGTATTTTTAGATTAATCATTTATTCTGTGAAATGACACAAAATTATGAAAAATGTTCATCACGTGACAAAAGTTGCGGCTCTGGTGTCACAGCATCCACGGCCCTGGTTGTAATCTCTTGTGTTCGGCTCTTTGGTTTCTCTCAGACGAGACGATAGTTCCTCCAGACGTCCCCAGCTACCTCTCCTCCCAGGGCACTCTGTCCGAGCGGCAGGATGTGTGTATCCGTGTGGAGGCCGGCGGTGGACCTCAGCCCAACGGACACGTCGTAGACGCCACAGGTACCCGACAGCTCTGCCTCTGCTCGGCCTGCTAGATGTTTGTGCTCCCCAGCAGCTTCTCCCACTTCCCTTGAGGAAAGTTGGCGTGTTGTGTAGCGATAAAAGGAGCACCGCTGTCTGTGAAGGCCAGCGCAGCATCAGAAATAACTCCAGCAGACGCCCCAACCACAGTGTTGACGAATAGCTGTTGATTTTCTGTCTCCAAACCATTTATTTTCTCTCTCCCTGCCTGCAGGTTTCGATGGTGCAGTAGTGTGTACAGACTGTTTGGAGAGCGGCAGCAGCTACTCCAAAGATCCGGACTACCTGACACACGGCTTCAGCCTCGCTGGAGGCATGGAGTACCAGCAGCACTCTGCTCCCCCACCCCACTGTCACTATCATCCAGGAGAGCAGCTTGACGCAGGGCCACACACAACCCTGCTCTGCAACGGGACCCCCAACGGCATCCGAAAGGACATTCAAGGATCGACGTTTCCAAAAAACCACAATACGTTACAACATGATAGAAAAGGTAAGGTGGATCAGAGTGTAATGAGTTTAAATGTACTTTGACTTGTGCTGCTTACAGTTTCATCCTGTAGACAAAAACTATTTAAAGCCCCAAACTGTCCGTGTTTTTCTAGGAATATCATTCATATCAGGTGATGCCGTGAGAAACTATCAGCAATTTAGGAATCCCTGTCGAGGCAAATTCTTCTGAACATGATTGTTGATGGATTGGCTCATACCAGCATTTGATATTGTATCATAGTTGCACACCCAGAGGCCCCTCAGGATATCTCTCTGAAAACACTGTAAAGAGGCACCGAGTCCTCACGGCTGCCAAACTCTTGCAGTTGCACGTCTGGACTTGTTCTGGGTTCAGTTTCTTTAGTGAGGAGTAACACCAGAAGAATTGGCCTCCAAATACCAATTCTCACCTCCACATGTCAACGCAGCCCTATGCATACATTCCTGCGCCTGTGTATCCTAAACCCGAACGCGTTATGTGTCGACATACATGTCACATCACTGACTTTGTCTCCCCTTCCTCCCCCTCCTCTTCTTTGTTGGTCAGTGAGCAGAGCGGGACAAACGCCGGCGTGCTCTCCATCACAGGAGGACTCCTTCCACAAGCCGGTGAAGCTGGCCGGCGTGACGAACCACGGCCGCATCGACAGTGACTGTGAGCCTGAGCTCAGACAGACTCTGCTGTCCAACGGACACACCCTCAGAGCCTCTCAGAATGAGAGCGCCCCCCTCAGGAGAGCCAGCGACTAGCAGGCGCTCCATCCAGCCCAAAACGTGGACTCGCAGTAGCAGAGTGGACTTAAATTGATTTTTTTTTTGCACTGGGAAATAAACTGCTACCTCATATCGAGGCGATTGATCCTGAGCCTCCTGGATCTGGACTGAAAGGGGGCACCAGGAGGGGGAAAAGGCAGGGGGCATCCGGAGTGTGAAGGTGGAGCTTGTGTGGGTGGCGTCCCATCCGAGCGTATCAGCTGTACATAATTAAAAACCTTCCTCTGGGAGGTGACCAATACAAATTCTAGCTCCAGATAATGTGACTTGCATTTGAAGCATGTAAATGTAGGGAATCTTGTACAGTGTATGTATGTGCAGGGGGAAAAAAGAGAAATATACCTTTGGACATTTGACTGTACATAAGAGTTTTCTTATATTATATATTATATAACTTTTACAAAAGAGTATTTGAATTTATGTGCATGACAAAGAAAGGAGTGATGGTATTTTTATTTTTCTTCAAAAAAACAGCCTTTTTCAGCTTTTACCAACATTCAGCTGCGGTGCCTTATTGCATGATCAAAGAAAAACTCAACTTGTAATAGCATATATCAAGAGACTTTTTGTGAGAGATACTGGTACACTCTTTATAGCAAACAAAACAAACACTTGATTGCACTTGAATGTTTTTTTTGACAAACGTTGCCAACCATGGCCTTACAGGAACACAGTTCAGTCATTGTTATTGTATGAAGGAAGAGCTTTGATGTAAATTATTTTGGTACGTCACATGGTTCGAGCCGGGATGCGCGTGGGCAGTCTGTTAAAGCACTTTTTTTCTATTCACTTCATATACAAGCCGATTGCGTACATGAGATCAGCCAATAGGAATGCAGGAACCTCCTCCGAGCGAGGAGACGTTCCTCTTATTTTGACACGCTAAAGTCGACAACACATACTGTACCATTAAGGCTCTTCCGCCCGTTTCACAAAACTGCAAGTTACTGCGAAGCTGCTCTGAACTACTTCAGAAAATATTCTTCTCTGCACTCTGATTAGTTTCTTTAGTTGTCCAAGAAAAAGTGACGTTGGCACAAATTCGCAACCAAATGTGATCAAACTCAGGCTGACAGCTGTTTTGTAAGCCGTGAAAGCCGGTAATGATCTCTCAGTGTGGACCATGGACACCAGTCATGTGTTCTTGGTCACATTCGTAATGAAATCCACAGCCGTGTGCACGCTAGCGCTGGCGTCTGACTGGCTGAACGCTAAATTCTACCATTCGTGTGCTATGAGTTTGAGAAAGACGGAGAAATCGGGGGGAGAATGATGTTGTATTGTGTTACTGCTGTAATGTGCCTCAACAGCCACCGGCAAATGGCCAGTAACCTTCCTCTGTCACATCACCACAGTGCAACAGCGTTTCTTGTCTGAGGTAACTGAAGCTGCGAACACTTTGGTAAGCTTGTGCTCTAACCAAACGTGGGGAGGATTAATGCAGTCAGGACTGTCGCAGCCAGAGTAGTTACAGCGTCTAATGCATGCATGCGTTCGTCAGTGTGCCCTCGTAGCAGTGGCCTTATCAAGGTAAACTGGGGGACACGCTCCTCTGGTTACACCTGATAGCACCTATCAGAGATGATTTTACCAGCAAGACCAATCGGAGATCCCTGTTGGAAAACCAATCCCAGTGTAGCAGGTAAAAGGGAGAAGAGGGAGCGAGGTGCAGTTCATGTTCTGAGTAATTTATTGAAACAAACGGTCTGAAACGGTTGTACCGATGTCGAAGCTGAAACAGTGAAGTGTCTAACATGGCATTGAAGTGTCTAATAAAATCCCATTTTGCTATTATTCCAAGCGTTCTGCCTGTTTTTCTCGCCCCGCGTTAACGGAACCAAAGGATGTTTTAGTCACGACAGAATCACAAACAGCTGAGTTAGCGTTCAGCGCCGCTCACACGTCACAGCGGTTATGGAGAAGCCATCAACTCAAATGGAGCATCCACAAAGACATGAAATGCAGAGACCTTGATCTTCAAAGCAGTGAAGCAGCTTGTGCCTGGACCACAAACACACACACACACACACACACACACAGATAATCTTCCAACCAGGAATGTGTCCTGGCTCCCCAAAGCTCCAAAGACAGCAGGCATATTTTTTCCTTCTGCGGGCCGTTTAAAATATTTGCTATAGAGTCGGGGCTGACCGAGGGTCAGTGGCCGGCCAGAATGTGCATTCCTGATGGATGTTTGTCACCGGATGATTGACATGCCTCCGGCTGTGGCCTCTACCAATCACACGCCGACTATTGTTGTCCAACAGCCTAGTGACAAGCAGCATGACAAACACTCCCACCTGTGAGGCCATCCGTCTCCCGCTGTCTTCGGTTTTACCTCCACAGCGCCTGCGAGGACAACGCTGAAAACACAGACTAACCGTTCTTGCACATGTCATTTAAACAATCCTTCAGTCAGACGCAGAGGAGTGAGTTGTAATAAGTTACATTGGATTACTGAGTGCTTTTATTTTGGGGAAAAAAAAAGGAACATGTAGAAAGCATCAGTAATAGTTTGATCAGCTGGTGAGAAGAAAGCACTTTTTTCTTACTCCCTGAGAAATCAACTAATTCAGTACATAATAAAACACTTAATTCCAACCTTCCAGCCCCAATGACAGATACATGTACATGATTATGATCAGTTTGATCACCCTAACCCTCTTCACAGAATCATATTTCCTGTTGAAACTACGCCTGTAGTTCATGTTGCGCCGGCATTCAAACAAGTCAGTTTACATAAATCCTAACAAAAACATATTTTCTCCTCCGCGTCCAACAAGTCACGAAGATATTTTCTGGTTTAAGCCTCAGCAGCTGATATGTCGGAAACTTGGCAAATAAAATCCAAACCATCTGCACGCCGAGATACGGAGAGTCAGTGGGGAAAAGGGCTTTTTTAGTGATTGGAGTCAACTGACCCTCAGGGAAATATTTGGGCAATTCCCACTGAAGTGATTTGAGTAATCGGTCTAAAACTTAAACGATTCACCCAGTTTGAGAAACGGAACCTAAATACATTAAAAGTAGCTGAATAAGTACATGCAGTATAAACGTCTTCTACAATTAAAATGGATTTTATTGTAATCTGACAAAACCTCAATCAAAATGTAACAATAAAACAACATTCACTGGTTTTCCAGGTTGCGAAACAAACTTCTACTTCAACGTATCTTTTATTCTGCTGTTTTAGAGCCAACTCTTCTCTTAAAGGAACATTTTTTTACATTTTGGGAAATACGCTTATTCGCTCTCTTGCTGGGGTTTCGTTGCGATGATGGATACCACTCTCATATTTGTGCGGTAAACAGAAAACGGAGGGGAGCACTTAGCGTGTGAACAAAATCCACCTACAAGGGGGGCCTCTGAAGCTCTGAAATCAAACACATGAAATCTCATTTTATCGCATCTATCTTTTGGACAAGAGACCCAAACATGGATGAAGTCAACTTAGGAACGTACGTACGTCAAATCAACCATCCGATCAAGCTAATATCAAGTACCAGGAGTGAGGAGGTTTTGGAAAAGAGTGAAACACAATTCAAACAAGTATAAAAAAAAAAAAAAAACTTTTCCAGCTGTCTGATTAAAATATTTCACACTTAAAAATGATCCACAAACCCCAAACTAACACAAAACAATCGTGTGCGTCCCGCCTGCAGCCCCTAATAAAACTGAAGCCATGTTAATTCAACAAAGCGCTCTATTGTTGAAGGCATCTCAGATAATAAATGAAGGCTCCTGCAGGTGGAGGAGCTCAGTAACAACGGTGAGATGTTACTGTGGCTCTTTAACACAGACTGAGAAACATGTGGAGGTGATGAAACTGTGCAGAAGGCGACCAAAGGAATCACCAAACCTCACTCAGAGCTTAAAAAGAGACCGTCTTTAATACTATATCTCACACACACACACACACACACACACACACACACACACACACACACACACACACACACACACACACACACACACACACACACACACACACACACACACACACACACACACACACACACACACTTTAACAGTAAAGATTCTTCGTTTCTAGTCTCATGTGACCGCGTGGCCACTTTTCACCACAGCGCTCGTGCTGCTGCACAAGTGTGAGCTCAGTCCGTTGGGCGCTGACGAGCAGGCACGTGTCGCCCCATCAGGCCCGTGGACTGTTCTACCCTCGAGCATGGAGGCGCAGGACGGGGTGGGGTGGGGTGGGGGGGGCCTCCAGGGGGACGAGGAGAGTCCTCCTCTGGCGTTTGCTCCAGCGGGCAAAGGGCTCAGGACGGCCACAGAGGACGTGCTGCTAAAGCAAAGTGCGGCGGACCTTCTCGTAGGCTCCCAGGAAGATGAAACCACCGACACTGATGAAGGTCACCCTCGGTATGCTGCCCGCAAACAGACTGCAGAAAAACAAGGGAGAGAGAGACGTGGCTGTAAATGTGGAGGACAGCACAGCGGTGGACGCTTTGGTTCATCCTGAGCCAAACTTCAGTCCACCTGAAACATGAAACGCCATCTTTTAAGATGAACTCTCTTATATACTCTCATGTTTATCATTAGCTGCTCTGACACGATGAGACATTAAAGAACTCTTGGTGCTGTTTTGGTTGTATTGTTGTATTTGACTGTCTTCATCGTTCGAGACGTGTGAGCTCACGGTTTCTCTGATAGGTGAAGGATTGAATTTGTGTTTGCCCGGACCTCATTTAGAGAGAACGGAGATCTTCTTGGCTCTGGGGAATTGGTGCTCATTTCTGCCTCGGCTTTAATTATCCCCATGAAGGGAGTGGAGCTGGCGGCGGCCCGGACTGGATCACGTATCGCTCCACCGATCGACAGCTACCTGCGAGTGATTTACGCCGCCTTTCGTGGAAGTGGATGGGCCTCGTGTTCGGGTGCAGGGGGTCCATGGGAGCGGCTCAGACGTGAGGCCTTTGTGGGCTGGAGCCTCTTCGTGAAGAGCGACAGGGGGCCCCGGGTTACGGCGACCGAAGGAGCTGTTGACGTCGCGGGGGTCAGAGGATGCAACGAGCCATGAGAGAGAGCACCCGTCTCCATAGCACCACCTCCCACCTCCCTCCCCTCTACACACAGCTGTTTTTGGGATTAGGCTTCAAGCCCCCACCCTATGGCCTCCCTGGAGCTCTCACCCCCACCCCTTATTTCTCTCTCTCTCTGTGTTTGACTGATGGCCAGATGACATCCACACATGTCCCTCTGCCTTCCATCCATCCATCCATCCATCCATCCATCCATCCATTTCTGTCTGTCCGTCCAGCGGCGGCCCCCTCAGCTGGCTCAGTTGTTCGGGGATTTCTCCTCCGTCTCCTTTTTTTTGCTGCGTCATCCACTTCTCAGACACGTGCTCACTTCTTCCCATCTGTTCGTCTGCCTTTTCCCGTCTCCCTCTCTCTCCGTTTATTTTCCCCTCGTCTCTCCCTCCCTCCCTCTCTCTCTCTCTCGTAGTGTGTTTGCCTACCAACATCTTCCGTCTGCCAGCACGCCCCCACGCTCACATGGTCTGGCCTCGGCCGAGCCAGATGTAATGGATGAAGAGTATTGTGTGTTCGTGGATGTGTGTGTGTGTGTGTGTGTGTGTGTGTGTGTGTGTGTGAGGAGAGAGAGTGTGTGAAACTGTCTACGCACGCAAAATGTCTGTCTGCATTCATCATCTGCGTGGGTGTGTGTGTGTGTGCTTGAGTTCAGTTTCTGTCCATTTTCATTTTCAGGAAAACTCTCGAAACATCTCTAAATTCTGTTTTATCAGCTGGAATCGAGCAGCTTCCTGATCAGCAGACAGCAGGTGTGTGAACACTACAAACTGTGTGTTCATCCTGTGCATTTGAATACGATGAGGCCTTTTTTTGAGCCGATAGGAAAAGCGCAAGTGGAGACGATCAAACGAATGATGGCTGAATTCCATTTAGCTTTAGTTTCAGGGTGCTGGCCTTGTGCTTCTCCTACTGGGACAGATGTCAAAATGTCGTCCGTGAAAAAGGCCTGTACACAAATGTGCACACAGTACTAAAAGTCATCAGGATATGACACAAAAAAAAAAAAGACTTGTTTCCCCTGGAAGGCTAAGCTAGCAGGCAGGCAGGAAACATTTTAAAGATCGCCCTGTTCTCCGTTTGCTTTTCCAAGTGTCCCAGCACGCCGTGACAGCAGCCACAGTGAGCCAACATGAACGACACCAGGACCCTGAAACTGAAGCAGCTAAATGGAATTCAGCCATCGTAAATGTTCATTATTTACGTCTGTGGTTTTCTTGCTGTGACAAGTCCAAATATCCTCTGTGAAAAAGAGCTACAGCATTTTCAAAGACACGGAAAGAGCGTTGAGGGCCTGCTAACTGGTGGGCAGGTTGGTTAGGGTTAGGGTTAGGGTTTTTTATTGGACATTGGCCATAAAAAGCAGCATGGTGGTGCTGTGGTTAGCACTGTTGCCTCACAGCAACAAGGTTCAGATCTCGGTTTGAACCCGGGGTCTTTCTGTGTGGAGTTTGCATGTTCTCCCCATGCTAGCGTGGGTTCTCTCCGGGTACTCCGGCTTCCTCCCACAATCCAAAGACATGCTCATTAGGTTAATTGGTGACTCTAAACTATGGGAAATGTAGGATCACAGGTGTCTGGAGTTTGATCCACACTGATATCTCTGCTGCTTCAGTTTGAACCGTTCTTTCTTTAATCTTAGTCGTTCATGAGTCAACTACGATCACCGGATACTGGCAGTTGTTTTTATTTCTTTACTCATGAAAGGTCTTTTCATCGCACACTTTGGCAGAAGCTGACATTGCTCCGGGGAACAAAGCCAGTCAGTAGATCGAAAGTTATTTTTTTTAATTTATCTATTTTCAACTTTCAACCTCAGCAAACATGAACGAGAGCTGATAAAAGTGCTCGGAAAAATTAGAATCCTCGATAACAATGAGCAAAACCATGTGGTCCTTGAGTAAAACAAAGATTGCGATCTTCATTTGTCTCAACCTATTTTTTTTCCCTACTAGTTTATTTGCCTCTACTGCCTGAAATTAGACCACGACTGAACACTTTAACGCAGGTTTCTCACTGGAAATGGAAGATTTGGGTCACAAACAGTGACCGCTGCTCGCTTGTGCGTCACTTTTGTCAACTGCAAAGCTGTACAAGGTGCCAAGCATGTAAAGGATCTCCCAGCCATCCCAACCATTCGTCCAACTCCACGTTTCAGAATGCCCCGGCCCGGATCGGGTGGTTTTTAAAAGACGGCCGGTGAAGGGTTAGCTGCGGGTGGTCGAGCTCGGCGAGTGTGTGAGACACAAAGAGAGAGAGAGAGAGAGAATCCGAGTGTGTTTGTGTAAGCGTGGATGGGTGTAAATGCTCCAAATAAACGCTGGGACATTACTCGGAGGTCGTTGTCCTGCCCTTCGGTGTGCGCTCTTTCCATCTCAGGGTTGCAGACTTCTATTACCATCTGCTGAAACATAAGCCACGGGCCTCTGCTCCAGCCGAGCACTCGGCACAACTCACACGACAATATTGCATGTGATCTGAAGCTGAAGCAAAGTCCAATGACAGAACGAGAGAAAAGCTCGGGGACAAAAAAGCTGTGCACCGAGACAGTAGACGCAACAAGTCCTGATATTCTCCGCTCAACCTTCTCGTGTTATGGGCCCCGATTGCCAGCGGTGAGAGGAATGAACTAATTTTAAACTCAACGCTCTTGTTTTGTCTCAGCTCTGGACTACTGTTACATTTCCTGTCTGGGATCAGGCGGCTCCACCACCTGTGGACGTCAGAGCAGAGCCACGGCTCAAATATTCCCCCCTCGGCTCCCGCGGGTGCCCAGACTCAACTCTGACGTCACGGCCTGGCCGATCCACTGAGAGCTGTCACCCCCCCCCCCCCTATTGTCGGCCGATCACCTCTCCTGAGGAATCGGGCTAAATATAGTTTCGAGGCCTGACGTGAGAGCGGTGGTGAACCCAAAGAAAACGTTTTGGCTGCAGCGTAGAAAAATGCCAGCGCCCTGGAAGAAGAGGAAGAGGAGGGCAGGAATCTCCACATGTGTGGGGGAGAACGTTTCTGGCACTCGTGTGAGAGCTGGAATAACACTGAGGATATAATAAAAAGCCTTTATTAGTTATGCATCTTTTTCAGGGGATAAATCTCGAAATAATAGGCCAGTCTTAACCTGCGTGGGCCTTTATTACGATGAACGCAGGCTCTGCAGTTTGGTTTGACTCAATCCCACGTTCACCTGATGTAAACAGTCACTAATGCTCCAAAAATCCACCGCTGAAAATAGTCCCTTTCAAATGCGCTTCACATCCCCGTTTAAGGAGCATTTTCTAGAAACTCCAGTGCCCAGCTGTTTTAGGAGATAACGTAGCCTTTAAAGAATCAAACTAAAGAAGAAATAAGTGAAATGATGACACCTTTTGAAAGATCATTAAGAACTAAGGTGCTCGGGGAAGTTCATGGATTTGATCTTTTCATGGGATTTGGTTGATGATAACAAAAGCACTGAGCGTCGCCGGCCTTATCTTCTACCTGCAGCTACAAGCAGCATCTAATCAATTAAACAAATGTTTGTGACCTGAAGCTGGGACCTGATTAACACAGAGTGAATAACGGCTTTCCTCCAGTAGCAGTGAAGTGAAAACTACAGTTCGTGTCAGTGTAATGTAATGTAATGTATGTGGATGCCGCTCGACTCTACACCTAAAATAACACACATATGCAGTTTTAATGCGTTTGAATTTACATTATTTGAATTGAGTGGGTGAAAATTTGCGCAAATTGCTCCATTTCATTTCCTGCGGTGAACAACAAAAGCTCCTGATGCCATGAGAGGACAATCGAGGATCACCGCAGACTTCAGGAGCCTTTGGCTTTGCTGTGTGCATGTGGTTCAAACGTGTGATTTATTTACATTTCCCCCATTTCGGTTGACGTGGGGTGCAGAGCGGACACAGCCCGGAGGCCGTGCGCTGCTTGTTAGGCTTTGTTTTGACACGATTCCTGGTGGAGTTTGGTTGTTTCG